>NC_045430.1:23875500-24177688 GCF_902635505.1 Sarcophilus harrisii
ACCTTTGGGGAAAGTGAGGCTCCTTTGGGTCACATAGTACATGCACATTATTTCATGATTTCTGCCGTGGGAAGCTTCTCAAAGCTTCTGAAGGGCACCCCTGGTGCGACAGTGGCAGGACCCTGGAAATTGGGAGCCCAGTTCTGAGGTCCATAACTCACATGTCCATTTACTGGAGTGGTTCCTGTGTGACTTCTCACCCACTTTCAAGCTGTTCTTCTCCAGGCAGTCCAAAAATGTTCCACTTTCTCATAGGGTTGAATCGGGCACAACAGTAACACATTAAATAAACAAGTCACCAAAGTTCTTCCTGGGAGGCTGAAAAAAAAAAAAATAGAGTTTTCAATCTAGATTGTGTATTTTTTTTTTTTTTTAAATTCAGTTGTATTTTCTGAACTCTCTTCCTCCCCGTCCCCCATCCATTGGGAAGGCAAGAAAAACAAAACCCATTACAAAAATGTGTGGTTAGGGTTAGTGTCCAAAAAACAGGAAGGAAGGAAGGAAAGAAAGAGAGGAAGGAAAGGAAAGGAAGAAAAGAGAAGCAAGGAAGGGGGAAGGAAAGGAGAAAGGAAGGAGGAAAGGGAGGAAGGAAAAAAGAGAAGGAAGGAAAAGAGGGAAGGAAAAAGAAGGAGAAAGGAAAAAGAAAGAAGGGAAGAGGGAGGGAAGAACAAAGAAAGGAAGGAAAAGAGAGAGAAAGGAAAACAGTGGAAAGAAAGAAGACAAGGAGAGGGAAGTACTTCAGTCTGTTCTCAAAATCAGTCCGTTCTGTCTGGAGGTGGATATCATGTTTTGTTACTAGTCCTTTGAAACTGGGTGGTCATTGTGTTGACCAGAATTCCTTAGTCTTTCAGAATTGATTATCCTTGCAATATTGTTACTCTTTAAATTGTTCTCCTGATTCTTCACATTTCATTTCATATCAGTTTATACACATCTCAGAATTTTCGGAAACCTTCCTTTTCATCGCTTCTTAAGAGTGTTTCATTCCATTTACCTACCATTATTTATTCAGTTATCCCCAGATAATGGGCGCTCCCTCAGTTTCTAATACTCTGCCACCACAAATAAGCTGCTATAAATATTTTTGTGTATATGGGTTCTTATCTACTTTGATCTTTTGAAGGGATAGATTTAATCATGGTATTGCTGGGTCAAGGGCTATGTACTTCTTTTTTGGCTGAGGCAATTGGGGTTAAGTGACTTGCCCAGGGTCACACAACCAGGAAGTGTGAAGTGTCTGCAGTCAAATTTGAACTCAGGTCCTCCTGACTTTAGGGCTGATGCTAGCTATCCACTATAACAACTAGCTGCCCCTAGGGGTATGCACATTTTAATAGCTCTTTGGACATAGCTCCAAATTGCTCTCCAGTTTGGAATGGAAACTGGTTTGGAAAGCCCATAGCTTTCTCAGCTCTCAGTGCATTAAAGCACTTGTTTTCCCACAATCCCCTCAGCATTTGATTGAATAGTTTAAAATTTATCAGAGTGTGAATTATTTTTCAAGACAGATGAACAATGTGACTGGTAAAAACCTGGATTTTAGACCTGTGTTTCAAAGATATTTAGAATGCAGAGGGTATCTAGTCCAGCTTCCTCATTATGTAGATGGGGAAACTGAGACCTGAGAGGTTCAGAGTCTTGCCTGAGGTCAAACAGTAAGAAAATAAATTGTATAAACCAGCATTATTTTTTTTTATTATAGCTTTTTATTTACAAGTTATATGCATACAAGTTACAACTTTATAGCATTGACAATTACCAAACCTCTTGTTCCAATTTTTCCCCTCCTTTCCCCCACCCCCCTCCCCCAGATGGCAGGTTAACCAATACATGTCAAATATGTTAAAGTATAAATTAAATATAATATAAGTATACATGTCCTAACAGTTATTTTGCTGTACAAAAAGAATTGGACTTTGCAATAGTATACAATTAGCCTGTGAAGGAAATCAAAAATGCAGGCAGACAAAATTGGATTGGGATTGGGAATTCTATGTACATAGTCATCTCCCAGAGTTCTTTCACTGGGTGTAGCTGGTTCAGTTCATTACTGCTCTATAACCAGCATTATTTAATACCATATACTCAAGAGGGTCGTTGCAGATGGTTGTGCTTTCAATGCAGCCTCTAAAGTCGAGATGCAACAAAGTATGGATCAATTGTGCCAATTTTGGCCTGACAATTAACACTAAGAAAACCCAGTCCTCCATCAGTCAGTTCCACAGCATCCACAGGTGGAACCATCAGTTACAGTAAGTGGTAAAGTTTTGAATGCTGCGGATAAGTTCTCTTACCTCGGCAGTCTGCTTTCCAGGGATGTCCACACTAATAATGAGATCGACACACCCTTTGCCAGAGCTAACTCAGTGTTTGGGAAACTCCAAAGGAAAATGTAGAGTTATTAGACTGACCCCCAAATTTAAGATCTACAGAGCTGTTGTGCTGATCTCATTGTTGTATGCCTGTGAAACCTGGACAGTATTTGCCAAGAAATTGAATCGCTTCCGTTTAAATTGTCTTAGGAAGATTCTGACGATCACGTGGCAAGATAAGGTACCAGACACTGAGGTTGTTTCTGGGACTAAACTGCCCAAGCATCCCAACTCTACTGCAGAGAGTACAACTCCATTAGGCCGGCCACAAATTACCAAAAAAAAAATTATTTTATGGAGAACTCACACATGGCAAGTGCTCACAGAGTGGTCAGAAAAAGGGATGCAAGGATGCTCTCAAGGTCTCTCTTAAGAACTTTAGAATCGATCATAAGAGGTGGGAGACACTGGCACAGAACCACCCAGCATGGTGTGCTCTCATCAGAGAAGGTACTGGGCTCTAGGAGCAAACAGAATTGAATTAGCCCCAAAGAAATTTGAGATGTGCAAAATTAAAGAAGCTCCCTAAATGTTGATAGGGACTTTTTGTGTCTGACCTGTGGCAGAGCACTCCAAGCTTGTATTGGTCTGATCAGCCACATACTATAATTGGACTCACGTAGAGATGTCATTTTGGTTCTCTTCAAGTAGAAGGACAATACTTAGGATAATAGCATTCATAGATAAGGAAGGGACCTTTGGGGTCATCTAGTGAAATTCAAATGGGGAAACTGAGGCTAAGGAGTTACCCAAGTTCATACAGTTAAGTATCAGAGATTAGATTTGAACCTAGTATCTCTAACTTTAAGCTTTAAACATTCTCCATTGATAGTTTGAATTTTTAAAAATGTATATTTTCGTCAAATAAAGTTCCCAGGATGAATCAAATTTTTTGTGGTCTGGGGATCTCTCCCTGAATCAAGCATTTTACCGGATTGAAGATCCTCAAGCAGATCATGGTTTTGTTGTTGTTGTTGTTGTTTTGTTTTTGTTTTTGTTTTTGTTTTTTTCTCTCCCAAAGCGAAAGAACCTGGGAGATGGACTGGAGAGCAGTGAAAATCAGAACAAAATCTCCAAACGAAAGGAATGGCAAATTTACTTTTTATCTGTATTTGAGGAAGTAATTGAGCAGCTGCTTTTTAGAAAATAAGATTGTCAACCATTCAACTCTTATCAATCCAGTAACTTGTACATAGATCTCTTCAACTAGTTACCTCTTTGTCTTCCCAACATGAATAGAGGGTTTGACTCCGATGACCTTCCATCTCTAAATCTATAATCTTACCCTTGCAAGTCTTTTCTACTGGTTATGTGATTCTGGGTGAATCACTTACACACACCATGCTCTAGGTACCTCTCTTAAACCATAAGCTGCTGACCTATGTTTCTAGAGTTTCCTCACATGGGAGTTCCCTGAACCACTGAAATTATACCTTGAGTCTCTATCTCCAGGTAATTAATAAAAGTGCTCTAGTTCTTTCCTGCCTGTTTTTTTTTTTCCTGTGCATTTAAAAAAATACATGTTTATTTGTTTTTTTTCTATCATGAACTTAGGCAACAATAACCACAAATGTTTCAACACAAAAAGAGCATGAAAGGGATTTTAATAAGAATTGTTGGGCTTCTGTTACAGATATGCCTCTTATCTAATCAGCTGCCAATTTTTCTTCCTTCCTTCCTTCCTTCCTTCCTTCCTTCCTTCCTTCCTTCCTTCCTTCCTTCCTTCCTTCCTTCCTTCCTTCCTTTTCTTCTCTTTCTTTCTTTCTTTCTTTCTTTCTTTCTTTCTTTCTTTCTTTCTTTCTTTCTTTCTTTCTTTCTTTCTTTCTTTCTTTCTTTCTTTCTTTCTTTCTTTCTTTCTTTCTTTCTTTTTCACTTTTCTTCCTTTCCTTTTTTCCTCCCTCCCTCCCTCTCTCTTCCTTCCTTCCTTTCTTTATCTCTTCTTTCTTTCTCTATCCCTTCCTTCCTTCCTTTTTTTCTTTCTTTTCTTTTCTCTCTGTTTCTACCTTCATAACATCTCCTATTGCCCTCTGCCCTCACTTCTCCATCATTCAGGTCCTTGATAATGCAACAGCTTTCATAATTGGTCTTTCTGCCAATCTCTCTACTTCTGCCAAGTCTCATTACTTTAATTCCTCCCACACACTGCTGTCAAAGTAACCTTCCTTAAATGCAGATCTGAACAGTTCAACCAAATCCCTTGTTTTCCTATTACTTCTTGGTTAAAATACTGCATCAACTCCTCTGTTCAACTTTTACAATCGCATAAAATTTGGCCCTAACATAACAGTTTCTTTGGATGTTACTCCCCCTGCTGCTGTCTGTAATCAAGACAAACTGGATTTCCTGACACGTGGATAAATTGGACTGAAGTAAGGCAGAGTTGCACAAAGCTGTCAGTCTTTCTTCCGAAGCCATTGAAGTGAAATGGCAAGACAAAAGTCAAGATAACTTGGATATCCATAGTAATGAAATCCAGTCTCCCGGAATTAACCAAGTAGAAATGGGCCAGGGCATGGGTCAGGTGCAATACTTGTTCCTCTGTACACTCCACCCACCATCTCTGTGTCCTTGCATTAGCTGAACCCTATGTTTGAAGTGCACTCTCTCTTTCCTTCCATATCAGAATCCCTCTCCTCCTTTTAGATAGATTAAACACCATCTTCTATATTCTAGCTTCTTAAATCTTCTGTGGGTCACAGCACCATAACTGAATGTGGGGGTCATGAAGTTATGATTTATTATCAATAAATATTTTTATACCTATTTTGTATAGATTGTATACCTATATACCCAAGATTGCATACAAATTTCTCTGGCAAAGAGGGGTTATGAGTGGAAAAAGTTTAAGGAACTCTGATCTCCATAAAAGACTTTCCTGATCTAGTTTTCTAGTTCTCTCTCTCCCAAATGATCTTGTATTTAACTACATTATTCAGTCACATATTAATACTGTGTATATCTCTATATCTGTCTTCACCTTCTGAATATGTTTCTTGTGAGTCAAGATTGTTTGTATTTATAAATTAGCAAATTCCCTGATGCATAGTAGATACTAATAAACACTTAATGATTGAGAAGCATTTGTATGTTGTGTGTGCATATGTATGTAAGTATATTGCATATATATGCATGTATATTTTGTCACACTCATACACACATATATACATATGCTATATACATATACCCAAGGCATGTGTGTGTCTACATATACATACAGATATAGATATACATAGACCATGTATATGTAAACATATATACATGTGCTATACAACAATAATTTTGAATATGTGCACACATATATGTATGTGTACATGTATCCTATATGTATAGTATTATGTCTCTGTGTACACGTGGGACATATAGGTGCATATGCTTGTAGATGTATATGTATGTGCATGAGGGATCACTCTCTAACCTGCTCTCACTTTCTCCCTCTCCTCTCCCCAGAAACCATCTCTCATAACAAATACACCCGATCCCGCTCTCACATTGCTCTGTATGTCTGAGGATGCTCATTTCCTTCTGTACCTCTGGTCCCTCGCTTCTCTGTCAGGAGGTAGGAGGTGTATCTCATCACAACAGCCTCTTGAAATCGCTTTTGGTCACGGCTTTGATCAGAATGCTAAGGTCTTTTTTAAGTTTTTTCCTTCCTATTACATTTGTAGTCACTATGGGAATTATTCCCTTGTTTTGGCACATTTCTCTCTTTATCAAATTGTATGTCTTCCTTTGTTTTTCTGAATCTGTCATATTTGTCATTTTTAAAGACAATGCTATTTTTTGTAAATATGGATCCTTTCCTTCTCTTTTCGACTTCTTTGGGGACATATAGAGTGCCTCTTTCTTTGAGCTCTTTGGGCTAGTATTATCATTGGGTCAGAGAATATGTATCTCCTGTAGGGTTAAAAAATGTTTTGGGGTCCATTCTGGAGAGCAGTCTGGAACTATGTTCAGAAAGTTAGCAAACTGTGCATACTCTTTGACCCAGCAGTAGTTTCTACTGGGCTTATACCCCAAAGAGATCTTAAAGGAGAGAAAGGGATCTGTATGTGCAAGAATGTCTGTGGCAGCCCTCTTTGTAGTGGCCAGAAACTGGAAACCAAGTGGATGCCCATCAATTGGAGAATGATTGAATAAATTGTGGTATATGAATATTATGGAATATTATTGTTCTATAAGAAACGTTCATCAGGATGATTTCAGAGAGACCTGGAGAGACTGACATGAACTGATGCTAAGTGAAGTGAGCAGAACCAGGAGATCATTATTCACAGCAACAAGAAGATTATATGATGATCAGTTCTGATGGATGTAGCTCTCTTTAACAATGAGATGATTGTTGAATCAGTTCCAATTGTTCAGTAATGAAGAGAGCCATCTATATCCAGGGAGAGGTCTATGGGAAATGAGTGTGGATCATAACATAGCATTTCCATTCTTTCTGTTGTTTGCTTGCATTTTTGTTTTCCTTCTCAGATTTTTTTCTTGTGCAGCAAGATAACTGTATAAACATGTATACATATATTGGATTTAACATATGCTTTTACATATTTAATATGTATTGATCTACCTGCCATCTTGGGAGGAAGTGGGGAGAAGGAGGGGAAAAGTTGGGACAGAAGTTTTTGTAAGGGTCAATGTTGAAAAATTACCCATGCATGTGTTTTATAAATAAAAAAAAATAAGTTTGGAGGTTTTTTTGATGCTCCTTTTTTGTCATTCATTATTCTTTATCTCCCTTTCCAAGTACTAAAGTAGAAGCCCTCTCTTGTATATTTTGTCACACACTTGTGTGTATAATCAAGCTAAACAAATGAACACATTTTCTATATCAGAATTCCTCTGATTTTACATCTCTAGTCTATTGTCTCTACTAAGAAGTGGGAGGGATATTTGTGAAATCTTGTAAAGATGGATCAATGCTTCACTTAGAGTTCTGAGCCCTCTCAAAGTTGTTTCTCTTGTATAAATTCTTCTAACTCTTATATTACAGTGCATCAATTAATACATCATACAATATTTTTGAATCTATCATATACATTAGTTCTTATGGAGTAATAGTATTCCATTACTTTTATACAATATCCAATTGATGAACATTCCCGCTTTATCTTTCCCACATTATTTCAGACTGTTGTCTCTGCTCCCTCATTCTGCTAGAAATGATTTTTTTCTATGACTTACATATATAAAAGATATTCATAGCAGCTCTCTTCTCATGGCAAAAAAATTGGAAATTGAGAGGAGACCCATCAACTGGGGAATGGCTCAATCAACTGTGTTTGTGATGGAATATTACTATTCTATGGGAAATGATGAGCAGGATGCTGTCAGGAAAAAAAAACAAACAAACCTGGAAAGGTCCTCTATGAACTCAAGCAAAGTGAAATGTATTATATACAAATAGCAATGTTGTGGGATGACCATGTGTAAATGACGTTGCTGTTTGCAGGAGTTATAATCTCCATGACTATTCTGAAGGACTTTTGGTGAAAAATCCTATCCACACCCAGAAAAGGAATTGATTGTGTATGATATAGATTGAAGTATTTTCTCTTTTTCTCTTATTTTAGATTATGTTTTTTTTACTTAAATTTTTCTGGAGGGTTTTTATTTCCATAGGGTGGGAGATCTATGTTTTCTTTCACAACTTGACTTTTATGGAAATGTTTTACAGTTTCTTAATTGTGGGTGGGGATAAGGGAGAGAACCTAGAACTCAAAAATTTTAAAAACAAATGTAAACTTTTTTTTGGTTCTGAATGTAACTAGGGAAAATTCTAAATAATAAATAAAAAGAATACAATGACCCCAAAAAATGATCTTTTCTTCCTAAAAACTTAAATTTGTTCCTTCCTTCCTTTCTTCTTTCCTTCTCCTTCTTTTCTGCAATATTGTAGCCAATGTGTATAGAGTTCTGGTTTTGCTGATCTTACTTCAATCATTTTCTCCAGGAATTGTGTGTGTGTGTGTGTTTTAATGACAATTGAATTCTATTAATATATGGTTATTTATGGAGTTTTTCTTCAATTGTTGAACTATCTGTGCCATTCAATTTTCTACCTATTACACAGAACAGATATAAATATTTTTGTACAGTTTGGTCCTTTTTTAAAAAATTGTTTTCACAAGATTATACAATTACCAATTCTGATGGAAGTGGCTCTTTTCAACAATGAGATGATCTAGGCCAATTCCAATGATGATGTGATGGAGAGAGCCATGTACACCCAGAAAGAGGACTGTGGGAACTGAATGTGGACCACAATATAGCATTTTCACTCTTTTTGTTGTTGTTTGCTTGCATTTTATTTTTTCTCATTTATTTTTCCTTTTTGATTTGATTTTTCTTGTGCAGCAAGATAATTGTATAAATATGTATGCATATATTGGATTTAACATATTTTTGTCATGTTTAACATATATTTTGTTTTCCTTTTTTATATATATATATAATTTTCAGAGTCTTGAGAATGGGTTGAAAAGTAATTCTTTGACATTGCAGGTTTCTATTTGCTCTCCACAAAGATTAGAGTACTATACAAAAAATTAATTATTTTAATTTCCCTTAAATTCCCTTAATGAATTGACTAAAAAGAAAACCAGTTCAAGAAATGATATTATTCAAAAGACCAAACATTGAGAGCTGTTAAGGGACCTTTGAGGCCATCAACTCTTACCCCTTCATTTTACAGAAGAGGAAACGGGGCACAGAAAAGCTAAATGAGTGGCCCAGGTCATAGAACCAGTAAGTGATATAGTTTAGAGGGGAGAAATTCCATTTTGGGATGGGAGTTGGTGGAGAGGAACCAATAAGCAATTCCATATATTCCTAAGGCTCAATACATCCTTCTTAAGGAATGACCTGAATTTCCATACTGCCTCCATAGCAGCTGCAAGCAATTTTCCCTGGATTCTTCAGAGGGTTCCACATTTCTCAAATCAACCTGACTGTTTGTGAATACAATTTGAGCCTCAAGGACGAGGGGCAAATAGCAGGACTGATGTTCAACACGGATGAGCTTTACTGACTGTCCTGAGCATAAAATCTTCTCTGGGAAGCTGCCATTGCTTTTGGGATAGAGACGGTCAACCCTTGGAAAATATATGTATATGTATACGCTATTTAAAAGTGATATTCCATTTTCTGTATACTTCTCAATTCCCTCTTTCTTGAAGAAGTGCTCCTTTCCACTTCCCCTACTAGAGTTCCAGCTTTCTACTATAGGTATTGGACTATACCTTCCTGGGAATGAACCAAGACCATCTTTGTTACATAGAATTGCAAACAACCCATGGGGTCACCACCCACAGTTTAAGAAACTGGACTCTAGGCAATTCACAGTAAGAAACTCCCTCTGTTAATACCTGGTGCCTGACATTTTTAAGCTTGGAACATTTTCTGGAGCAGAAAGAGTTAAGTGACTTCAACATAGTATTTTCACTCTTTTTGTTATTGCTTGCATTTTGTTTTCTTTTTCAATTTTTTCCTTTTTGATCTGATTTTTCTTGTGCAGCAAGATAATTGTATAACTATGTATAGAAGAATTGCACATGTTTAACATATATTGGATTACTTGCCATCTAGGAGAGGGGATAGGAAAAAGGGAAGGAAAAATTTAGAATACAAGATTTTGTAAGGATGAATGTTGAAAATTATCCATGTATATATTTTGAAAATAAAAAGCTTTAATTTAAAAAAAGAGTTAAGTGACTTGTAGAAAGTTATACAATGTCAGAGATGATGGAACTTTAACTCAGGTGTTCCTCATATTGAGAGTAGTACTTTCTCACTGTTTTAAATCTATCCTAATTAAATTCTAAATATCAGAACATGAAACTCTCATTTTTTTAGACTAATGGCTTCATTTACTTGTCTTTGGACATGACTTAAGCTTTTAAAAATGTTAAATAAGCATGTCCAAGAAAATAAGTGAATATTTAATTTCCAAAGAAGAAATATGTAGTAAATAATTGTGCTTTCTATTTACAAATTGAGTTTATCCTGAAAAAAATGTTTTGAGAGGGACACACACACACACACACACACGTCCTAGATATTGTTTTATATGACTTAAAAACAGGCTGACTTTTTCCAAAACAAAACTCTGTAGGCTGGAGGGACCAACAGGAGGACTAAAAGCATCTATATATAGAAAGGAAAAAGGGCCAAGTTATTTAGAACAAAGTAACAGAACATATGTCATAGCTTCTTTAAAGCACTACTTTACGAGGCAGACTTCTCCACACTTGGGTTACGCCAGCTGTACCACATCTGGATAGAAATGAGGGGGCAACCAAACTGATTCTTTTTGACCCACTGAGATTTTTTGATTTGTATTGTTTAACTACCAACTAATATTGCTAACACGGGACGTTTAGGAGTTCTATAGAAGCCTCTGTTGTCAAGCACACTTCAATAAGGAGAAAGTGCGAAAGCCAGTTCTGTGCTTTTGGGGGGACAGCTTCTACCTGCCAGTCTGCCTCTCTCACAACAGGTTCAGGCTGGATTTGGAGGCAGGAAGACCTGATTTCAAGTCCTGCCATTGACCTTTATTAGTTGTGTGACTCTGGGCATGGGTAAGTTACTTAACCTTTCTCTGCCTCAGTTTCCTTATTTGTAAAATAGAGACTATAAATATCACCTACCTCACAAGGTGGCTGTTGACAATAAATAATCAAGTCAAATATGAGCAGCACTTACTAAACCTTCCAGCATTTTGTAAGTTTGCTGTTATTACTATCTCCTAATCAAAATGGGATATGAGCCCCAACCACTGGTTAAGTCCATTTCTTTCTTTTCTATTGTCTTTACTTCAGTAAGTGCCAGTCATGTAACTTTGGCAGAATGATGTGGGCTTTTACAAAAGCAGATGAATATACTTAGATATGTAATTACTCTTCATATAGCTTCCATAAGTAAATGGTATATAATGATCAGAGAACACAAAACATAATAAAATAATAAACCAAAGTTTCAAGCCCACCACTCTTCCAAACCCCGGAAGTCTCACTAAACTAAGATTTGGCAATCGCTTCTGAGATTGATCTGGACCTGGCGCTTCTGGTCAGTGTTTCCTTTGAGTTTTCCCTCAAGCAGGAAAATGCTATTATGATAGTGCTCACGTATGTTCATTTTCCTTTTTCATAGGAATGGTCATTATTCCCACATTCCACACCCAAACTCCCATAAATGTCGAACTCAATGTAAGCTAGTGCCTAAAAGGGTGATAATTTTTCAGTCTTAGTGAGGATCTCTGACTTCTGACTTTAGCTCTGAGGAGTGGCCAGCCCTGGTAGTGAACTGTAACTCATGGGCCTTGTGTCCCTTTCTCCCGGATCTTCAGTGGGGATAAGGGGGCTTTCTGCCCCATCTATGTTTTACCATTTGACTTCCCATCACCTCCTTTCCACCCCGATTCACCACTGTTCCTGTTAATAGTCCTGGAGAGAGGCAGACAGTTATGCTTATTTCAATCTGAAAAAAGTTTTTTTTAATGTCACTTATGTGGAAGTCACTATTCTTTGTGTTAGGGATCAAAAGAAAAATTAAACAATCCCTGCTTTCAGAGATGTAATAATATTCCAAGTGTGTAGGAATATCCTAGCTCCATTAGGATGCAAATGTGTTATTGCTATAAATTTTATTTTTGAAGAGGACTAATAACATCACAAAGTAAGGATTTAGATTTAGTTGAGACAGAATTGTGCAAAAGTCATCTGCCCTACTCTCTGCCAGAATGGTGAAATTCCTGCGGGAGGACAAAAATCAAGACAACTGGTGATGGCCTGGATTGCAGTGGATGACCTTGGTCTCTTTGATGTCTGACCAAGTGCTAATCACTCCATAGAGCCTGCTTCAGCTGCCTTTTGTGGTCACTGGATCAAATGTTCCCATCTGCCCATTTTCCGTTCCCCTAGGGGGAAGCTTGGGGTAGCCATTCCCATAACTCATGTGTTAAGCTCAAAGGTGATAATTCCAAAACAAAGTATTCTAGAAAAAATTGAGGAGAAAATACTTTTTAGCTTAAGATTAGGGAGGGATTCACGATGGGACCTAAACTGAGGTTTGAGGAGAAAAGTTTTCATCTGGTAGAGATGAGAAGTATTCTAAACCCCAGGGATGGGCTGTATGGATGCATCAAGGTAGGATAGGAGATGGGCTACAGAGAGGTTATCAAGGTGGGAGAGGGCAGAATGTAGCAGCTAACAGCGTGGTTTGGCTGAAATATAGAATGCATGGAGGGGAGTAACGTGAAATATGGTAGCAAAGTTAGGTGGGAGATATTCCACAGAATCTTAATGGCTAAACCAAGGTTATAGTCTACTCTATAGACAATTGAGAGCCATTGAAATTTTTTGAGAAGTGGAGTACAGGGACATTTTGTAGATTATTTTAGTGAGGAATGAAATGGAAAAAGGATTGACAAGAACAAAGCTTCTCAAACTGTGGGTCACAGCCCCATGTGGAGTTGTATAACTGAATATGGAGAACTGAGAAAAATTTGGCAACAGTAAAAAGATATCAAATATTCCTCCAAGATTAATCTTTACTCCTTGTGACAGTAAATAAGCACATCCATCTCATATATATGCAAATTTGTTTTCATCTTTAATAAATAGTAAAATTATGTATATACCAAAAAATTGTTTAAAAATAAGTTTCTTTATGATTCACCATCAGTAAATATTTTATTTGTATACTTATTTTATATAGCTGGGACTGCATAAAAATTTCTCATGTGAAAAGAGGTTGTAATTGGAAAAAATGTAAGAAGCCCTGGACTAGAGGTAGTTAGATATTTGGGAGGCAAATTATAAGAGTCTAGGTAAGAGGTGATGAGGTTGTGAATGACAACCTTATTACAAATATAGTGTTTCATTTATTATAAATGAATGTGTTGGAAAAACTGGAGTGGTTAATGTCAAATTAATTCTGAGGTTATGCAATTTAATTTTTATTTTACAATATGACTATAAAATTGAAGAAATTTAGAGTAGGGGCACAGTAGCAATATATCTGTATGTGGATGTGTGCATGCATCTCCAATTAAATTATACATGATTAAAGTTAAAGAAGAGGCAATTCAATAATCCATCTCCTGCGGGAGATGAAAAGATGAGATGTTGAGAGAAACCAGCAGACAAGACAGAGTATAAGTTCCATTGTATCGTATGATCCAGCAGAATGAGAACAGGAAAGAGACCATTGGGTTTAGCAATATAGAAGTCATCAATGGATTTAGGGCTGTTTCGATATGATTGGCAATGGGGGCAATGGGAAACCATATTACAAAGGATAGTGAATGGAGACTGGTCTGTCTACAAATGTGGCAGCCAAAGGGACATTTAGGACAGCCAGGTACAGTTTTGTTAACTTCTCTCCAAAAACTGCTATTCCTTGGACTTCCCACAACATCACCCCCTTCTTTCTGTCCTTGTCACTCCAGTCCTAATCATCTGTGCTCATAAAAGCAACAGGGCCTAATGGACAACAACTGCACCTGAATTCAGGTGTTGCTTTTGAAACTTATAAGCTTTGTGACTTTTTTTTTTACATTTATTTTAAAATTTATTTTATTTTCTTATCTTGCTGTGTGACTTTGAATAAGCTCTGGAATGGCCTAAGTTTTGCAAAATCATTTACATATTATTTCTTTTGATCCTCAACTTGTGAGGGATGTGTTATTAATATCCCTACCTTACAGATGAGAAAAGTAAGGGTGAGATTATTTTTATTTTGTTTATTTATTTAGCTATCTATTTATCCATTTATTTATTATATTATATGTAATATGAATTAAATTATTTAATTTATTAAGTGATTTATGCACTAGTTGGGACCACCCAACTAGTAAATGTCTGAATCCGGATTGGAACTCAGATCTTTTCAATTCCAAGTCTCCCACCCTATTCATTGCATCACCTAACTGCTTAATGTCCTAAGCTTCAGTTTCTCTATCTGTAAAGTGGGGATAATGATAACTGAAGCATTTACCACAGAGAGTTTTTAGAAAGATCAAATGAGATAATATATAAAAAGCATTTTACAAACCTTAACACATTCTATAAATATGAGCATCATTAATTAATAATTATATCACTATTATTCGCCAGATCCCATATGCTGAGAAAGAATAGTTTAAAATTTTGTGACTCTATATTGTAGCTATAAAATATCAGTTAACAATGCTTTGGGGCTACTGAGTGGTTATGAATGTATAGCTCTTTAAAAAAAGGAACAAGAACTACATTCTCTCATCTTTCCCTAGCAAACTTCCTTTCATACCCCGACCAAATATGCAGAGCTGACTCTCCCTCCCATCAACCACCACTCCATGGAAAGCCCATGTGAAAGCCAAATTATTTATGGGCTGCTCAATTTTTAACAAAATCTGTCTCTAAGGTTTCTCTAACAATGTGACCCTGAGAATCAGTGTGACCTATAGCTCAGCCTATAACTACCCCTTCAGGGTGGGGGACTAGGTATCAGAGGAGGGACTGGTCTGTTGTTTTTAAGCTAATTTGAAATTAATTTATTCTTCTCCCCAACACCCCACCTGCCACCATTCCCACCCCAATACAAACAAAACAACAACAATAAAAGAAACATGTACACAACAAGATGCGAGCAGGTTTTTTTTTTCTCCAACATAAACGCTTTGTTTTTAAAATTATTATTATACAATTAACTGAACACGTTTTGCCTTTTGTTGAGAATGAATTGATTTTCAAGGTGAGGTCTTGGGAAATAGAATGCTTTTGGTGAATTCAAATTGAAAATTGGCTAATGCAGGAAGACACAGATAATGGGCAGCAGATGATGTGCTGTCTTAAATGAATGATACTGGGAAAGGAGAAAAATCCATTTTCCGTAGGGAATAGACACGTTTCACCTTCTCCTGCATTGTCTCTGACTTATCACTATACACTTATGGCACTCTGCAGTCTTGACAAACACAAATCACAGTGCATGCTTACTCTGATCACTTTCTTTTTCTTTTCTTTTTTTTCTTTTTAATAATATACAATCATCAAACACAAAGCCAGGCTGAACATTACCAAATGCCTGACTTCCAATCTAGGTCTTTCCAAGAATGCCCACTCTAAGCAATCCACGTGAATATTTTTATTTTCAACAGAAGGAGGAAAGAAATGACCACACTTGGGTTGCTATTGGAAGAACCATAACCAAAAACATGTTTTCCCACTGGCAACCAGTTTTCACTACAGTAGCAGGGAAGCACTGGGCAGCCTCAGTTTCCCTCAGGATTGCTCGATTCCAAGTCTCGCAAATATGAATCAATTATGTTTGGAGGCACACCTTGCAAAAGAAGCCTGCAGAAGGAAAGGCCACCTATAAAGGAGGAGAAAAGGAAAGAGTTCAGAATATCTGAGAGAGACGGGTCTACTTTATTGATTGGGGGGCTAGCTCCCAGGAGAAGGAGGGACAAAGAGCCTTTCAGGCTCCGCTGGGGATTCTTCTGACTTAAGTGTGTTTAAGGAAGGGAAACAGTCAGCATTTTGGAGAAAGAGGCAAGTTTCAGCACTCTGGATGCCCAATATGTTCAAATTTGGTGTTGATTTCAAAATACTGACTCTCCCTTTAGCACAGATGTGATGTGAGTGGACAAGCCAAACAGTGGAGTGAAGTCACCTGGACTGTGGGAGAACCAGGACCTATTTTTGCTTTTTTTGGTTTGGGTAATTAAGTGGGAAGAGTGAAGGATGGAGAGCTCCACCTGTGATTTCGTCAGTGTAAGGCACTCCTTCTGGTTCTACTTCCAGCAACTGAGAGGCAGTGACTTGCCCAAGATCAAACAGTTAGTGATCAGATGTGACCTTGGGTCCCCCTGACTCTTTCTAGTCATTCATACTCGCTTCTACCAGCTTAACCTTCAGTCTTCTGGTTAAATGGATAGGATTTTGACCCAGAAAATAAGGGGAAGAAATAATGGGACATTATTATAAGCTAACCAGAATATCTTATTGTCTATTATAATTAGGTAGAATTCTGATCCAGAAAATGAGGGAAAGAAATAGGACATTATAAGCTATTGTAAGCTAACCAGAATATCTTATTATCTATTATAAGCTAACCAGAATATTTTATTATCTATTATAAGTGGATAGATTCTAACCTAGAAAACAAGGGGTAGGAATAAGGGGACATTATTATAACCTATTGTAAGCTAACCAGAATATCTTATTATCTACTATAAGTGAATAGGATTCTGACTCCAGAAAATTAGGGGAAGGAATAATGGGACATTATTATATGCTATTATAAGTTAACCAGAATATCTTCTTATCTATTACAAGTTATTACAAGCTATGTTTTTTTGGAGGGTCAGTGTGGGGAAGATGATCAATATCCCATTGAAAGGGCTGCTCTTGTACTTGGTGTGAACAGTCAGCTTCTTTGCTTCACATTTTTTGTATCCAAAATTGTAACTGTTGTTCTTGCTTATGCTATGATTTGAAAATATATATTATGTGTAAAACAAATCTAGCTTTATATATAACAACCCTTCATGCAGGGTCCTGGAAGTATCTTAGATATATTTATGTAAGGACATAAATCTCTATACTCATCTCAGTCACATGGAAATGTTTAAAGAGCCTGGTAGTGCTTGTTAGAGACACGGAAAGGGTTTCTTACATCCTTAAAGGTTAAAGTTAAGGCCAGCTGGTCCCACACCTTCTTTCTAAAATTTGGGTATTTAATACTACTCATATGTTCAAACCTCACCGTGCAGTTTATCGAGCTAATTCACAAATTTATCTTAAAGCAGCGGTGTCAAACTCAAAAAGAGGGGCTCTTATTCCATATATAAGAATTCCGTGGATCCCTTGTACTTACCTTTGTTTCCACTTTTTAAAAAAATTTAATTAAATCTTTTCTGAAGGAACCTTTTGGAACAACCTACCCAAATCGCTAACCAAAGTGCAATTCAGACAAAAGCAGCATGCTGTTTGACATTCTTTGAAAACCTCCCCGATGCAAGTCTCAGAAAACCATTCTTTTCTTAAAATGAAAAAAAAATCCAATCAAGTCTCAGAGGAGATGCTGCCCTTTGTTTCTGGGTCCATTCCTTGATGCAATTAGGGGTGGGATGCTGCCCCAGGGGCTCCAGCTACATTCAAGGCTCATGCTCGATCTAGAGACTTAAACAGTTTCTTAGAAGGCTGGGTTATGGTGATGGGTGAGTCCTAGGGGTTAATTCCAAAGTTTCTGAAATTCCCATTTAAACTACTCCGTTAGTGATTAAGGACATACTATTTTCATTAGGTCACATAATGAAAATCACGCCATACTCCACAGGCTACGTATGGCTTATGACAGTCATAAGCTTCATAGGCCGAGACCGTATGAAAGCTTACCTGAGACGACAATCTACATTCAAAAATCCTTACTGCGCTACAACTAAGGAAGAGAGAGAGAGAGAGAAGTTATAGCATTAATAAAGGGCCGACTCCAAGGGGGGGGATGATTTGTTGAATAAAATTATTTTCACAGTTATAGTAGATGAGAAGATGATTTAATGAATCCTTAGTCATGTAAAAGATGTAGAAAATAGAAGCGAATGGAAAATAAAAGGCAGGATCCAGTACCACTTCAAAGGGCTCATTAATATGTGAAAGCTTTATTAATAGTCAGGACCAAGAGAAATTGACTCCCGGTCTTCGGCCTTAGCGGATGGTAGAGCCAACCAGATTGTGCGATGGATGTTTATGGGAATAGCTTCCAAACCATAAGCTTAAAAAAAAACGACAACATATATATATGGCGTTTTTCAACAAAAGAAAAACACAGACATAGCACGATGATACATATATATATGCTGAAACTCCAAAAGGCAAAATTATTAAGTCAATCTAAGTTAGTCTGCTGGGCCCTACGGGACAATGATATTCCTTGAGTTTGTTAGCCCTTAGCATAAATGCGCTCTAGAGGAGCAGAGGGGAGTGTGTTGAACATTGCTCGCTCGGTCTAATGTGATCGGAATGAATGTATATGATGTAATACTTAGATTGTAAATTCTTTGACCACAAGGACAATTTAATTTTTGCCTTTGTATCTCCTATTGACTGGTTGATTATGGGATCATATACTTAACAGATGAAGAAATTTGACCAGTCATAGAATTAGTGGGTAGGATTTGAACTCGGGTTTTACTGAATAGGATTTGAACTCAGATCTTACTGATTCCAAGTACAGAACTTGACCTACTGTACTATCTAGTTGCCTTTATTGATTCTAATTCAGAAAATATATTTTAAAAGATAGTTTCAATTTCCTGCTATTTTGGAGGTTTATAAATATTATTTCTGAGTGTTCATAATCAATAAGGAAACATTAATCACCAACTATATGCCAGGCATTGTGCTAAGTGATGGGGATACACAAGGAAAATTTATTATGACCTCTATGTCTAAGGAGGTCATCGACCTCTCAGACCAAATCTTAGTAGAGGCTTTCAGAATGGGAAGAATTGAACATAAAAATGTGTTTGTACCTGTATAAGGACACACATATATGAGTATGTGTGCACTACACATAAATACATTGAAGGTCTTTTAGAGGTCATATAGTTCACTCTGTATCTCCTAGGTGAGGAGACTGTATGACACTCAGATTATGTGACTTGTCCCTAAATTTTTTTCCTTCAGCTACTCTGCTTCATGTATTTCGTATCCAAAATTAAAACTGTTGTTCTTGCTTATGCTATGGTTTGAAAATATATATTATGTGTAAAATGAATCTAGCTTTATATGGAGCTAATTCACAAATTTATCTGAAAGCAGTGGTGTCAAACTCAAAAAGAGGGGCTCTTATTCTTATATAAGAATTTCCATAGGCTGCAAATTGACTTGATGTGAAAATGTGATAACATCTATGTTTTCTTGTATTTTTATTTATTTTGTTAAATTTTTCTCAATTACATTTTAATCTGGTTCAGCTATACTTGAAAGTGTTGTGGGCCACATGTTTGACATCTCTGGCCAAAAGGACAGGAGTCTTAGGGCTATGAAGATGCTATTTTGCTGGTTCCCAAGCTGATTGTGGTCTTGTTTAAAATAAGATGCTTCATAATTGTAATTTTGTGGCATGTTACATCACCTGACTTTCTACCTGATCACTTCTCTCCTGTTCCTTTACTGTTCTTGAATAATTTGGCCTTCCTCGCTCATGGCATAGCCGTTGTATGCCATGAGTATTTATGAGGATAGTCAAAAAGCAGAGGGAAAGGCAAGCTTTACATGCAAAATGCATTTTCATGTAAAATAGGAATGGAATGGAAAGTAATATCCAGTGGGATATGAATTTTTTAAACCTGTTGTTGCCCCGCCAAGAAGAGTGGTTGTCCTGGGGTAATTAATCCTTGATATATCACTGCAGAATTAGAATAGTGGGACTGGTTTTTATTTATTCTCAATCGACATTCTTACCTTTTTTTTTTTTTCATTTTAAACAGTTTAACTCTGTTTCAAACAGCTATTGCCTTCATAACCAACAATGTTTTCTAAGATAGCAAAGTTCACATGACATTCTCATGAATTCACTGATTAATACATGATTTCTAACAAAATGGTTATTTAAAATTCAAATGGCAAAGCATTAGAAGTTTCCCATTTTTAATACCCCCAAGATAACATTTTTCTAAATCGCTTTTATGATATTATAATTTTATATGACTAGCAGATTTTACCTACTTTCAAAACATGGTATAGAGGAATTATTTTTTAGAAGGCGCCTTGCAAATTTCCATATAGACACTGTCATTGCATTAAAAAATAATAATGCATAATACTACTAATAACAAACAGATGTTCAATCTGTTGAAACTGACAGCTAAAATGATATCAGTTGAAATGCCAGATGCAGTATTTTTAATTATTGGTTGTTTGGTTTGAATCCAAAATTTGACTGGGTCAAGAAAGCAACAGGAAAAATATTGAAATGACAATCACATGTGTAAAACCTGTTAATAGATAATATGTCTTTATATTTGATTTGAAAGTCACCTATTCAGAAAAAAATAATTCCTGTTAAATATTTACAGTGAATATAAATTGTACCAAATAATAAAAGACAAAACTATTAGACAAAAAAAGAAAAGCTTAAAAAGAATTTCTAAAAACAATTCTTTTTGAAAGACACATATACAATTATCTGCCATATTTACTCATTTGACTTTCTGAAGATCCTTATGTTAGTTGTTTATTTTAAAAAGTTCAGTTTCATAATAAAAATCTCTTGAGCATTTGTTCTTTGAATTTCAGAAATAGACATCAAAGGGGAGCTTTTTTCATGGGCAGATAAGATTAAAATCAGCCCAGGAACAGGCACAAAGATCTAGAGCTACAAGGTAGTTTAAAGGTCTCACTCTCACTTCCCACTCCCCCCACATTCCCATTTTTCTGAGAAGGAAACTCAGACTAGACTTAGATTAAGTGCCCAAGATCACACAAGTACTAAATATCAGAAGCAGGATTTGAACTTGGGTCTTTGGGACTCCAAGTTCACGTCCTATCTCCTAGATTAGACTCCACCTTAGAGAAATGTAAGAAAACTCATGAACTTGAGAATTTGCTGCAATGAGAGCAAGAGAGGATGCTTTAGGATCAAGTGAGATGTTCTAGTCATGGTCATCCTATTGGTGGGAAGGGGTCAATGGAAACTCAAAACGCACTCTAGTTTCCAGGAGCTTTAATAGCATAAAGGTGGTAACCTGTATGCTATGTCCCAAGGGTAAACAAAAATACTCATACTTACTCCCGTATTTTTTGTTTCCCCAAAGAGTGCTCAGGGCATTGTAGTCACAGAGGCTACATTGAATGGGCTGACAAAGAATAACCATGATTTGGCAAGGTTTGCCAAGGAAATCTGCAGCCCATAAATCCTTAAGCATCCCCATGGCTTAAAATGCATTTTTTTAAAAAAAGTAATGTCTTTAAAAACAAATACAAATAAAAGTCATCAACAGAACATAAGTTCTAGATGACATCCCATACGTATGTTGCATTTTTTTTTTACATATTCTTCCAAATGACAATAGCACTTACCCAAGTATAGATTATATTCTTATATACTCTCTCCTTTTGAACCAATATTTTATCAGATAATTTCACTAAGGTTGTATTTTTTATGTACTTTTCAGTATGGCACTAGCATTTATCCAAACAAAGATTATATTCTTATATAGTCTCTCCTCTTAAACCACTATTTCATCAGATAATTTCACTCTGGTTGCATTTTTTATGTATTTTTAAAAATGACAATAGTATTTACCCAAGTGTAAATTAAATTCTTATATAATCTCTTCTCTTAAACCACTATTTCTTTAGATAATTTTACTTTGGTTGTATTTTTTAATGTACTCTTCAGTCTGACACTAGCATTTACCCAAAGATTATATTCTTATATAATCTCTCCTCTTGAACCACTATTTCATCAGATAATTTCACTCTGGTTGCATTTTTTATGTATTTCTTAAAATGATGATAGTATTTACCCAAGTATAGATTAAATTCTTATATAATCTCTCCTCTTAAACCATTATTTCATTAGATAATTTCACTTCAGTTGCATTTTTATGTACTTTTCAGTATGAAAATAGCATTTACCCAAACACAGATTATATTCTTATATAATTTCTCCTCTTTAACCACTAGTTCACTAAATAATTTCAGTGTGGTTGCATTTTTTAGGTATTTTTGAGTATGACAATAGCATTTACCTAAGTATAGATTATATTCTTATATAATCTCTTCTCTTAAACCACTATTTCTTTAGATAATTTTACTTTGGTGGTATTTTTTATGTACTCTTCAGTCTGACACTAGCATTTACCCAAACATTATATTCTTATATAATCTCTCCTCTTGAACCACTATTTCATCCGATAATTTCTCTGGTTTCATTTTTTATGTATTTTTAAAAATGACAATAGCATTTACCCAAGTATAGATTAAATTCTTATATAATCTCTCCTCTTAAACCACTATTTCATCAGATAATTTCACTCTGGTTGCATTTTTAATGTACTTTTCAGTATGACAATAGCATTTACCCCAATATAGATTATATTCTTATATAATCTCTCCTCTTTAACCATTATTTCATTAGACAATTTCACTTCTTTGAGGTTCTTTAGCCTCCGAGACCAATTGCTTCCTTACGATGTTATCACTGTTGTTCCATTTATACTCACCAAACTGCTCTCACCTTGGCATCCCCCGGCATTAGCCACTGTACCTTTAGTAGACAGGACTTGTACGGTTTAATATAGACCCATTCTACATGATTACATTTACTCGAATGTATGATATCAGACTGAGGGGAGACGTAAAAGTTTGCACCCCCCTCATTTTAAACACTATAAGCTTATTTATTATCTGTGGACTTTATAGAGAGGATTGCAAAACAAAAGAGCAGGATCTAGTTCACTTTGGCTCCTAAAGAAGGATTTTAGAACTCCTACCTTTCACCTCCAGCTTGCATTCAATCTCCACTGTCCCCAGGTCATTGACTGCTTTGCAGCAGTAGGTCCCTCCATCATAGGGGCTGGGCTTACGAATCTCCAAAGTACAGACTCCTTGGTTACTGAACATCCTATATCTTGGGTCATTCACAATGGCAACTTTGTTTTTCATCCAGGTTATTTTGGGCTATAATTACGTTAGGAAGGGGAAGAAGAGGGAAGGGAATGAATTATAAAAAGTTTAGAAGAAGAGCAAAAAAGCCATTGAAAATAAGTTGTACTGATATTTTTTGATTTTAAGTCAGTCATTTTCTAATGTCATTTCCACTCCTGACATTGAACTTTTCTTTTTACAAAAAAAAAAAAACACATTTGAGCAAGACCAACAGTACAGTCACAAACCCCAACAAGGTAGGCAACTCCCCCTACCTGGGGTCCCCCATCTCTCTATAAAGATATTTTTATCATCTGTTCTCTTGGACCACATTTGGCCATCATGAGTAGTCAGTATTCAACTGCTTTTCAATGTGTAACATAGAATTTCAAAGGAAGATTTATAGGGAAAGAGGAAAAAGGATTTCATAGGAACAACAATTGTTGTTGCAGTTTTAATTTACTTCTACTATTTGTGTAGAAAATGCTTGAGCCCTTGAGCTCTTGAGAAAGCCCTTGACCCCTCGAGAAAGAAGCCAGATTTATTCAGAATTATTTTGCTATGGATCTGTGGTGACCATATTAACTCATCCATCAGATCTTAGGAGCTTTTGCAGGCATTTCAAGGAAAGCATCACTACTGACTAGTTTTTCCTTCTCTTCTTATCCAAGGTTTTGCTTCTCTAGCATGTTATGGCTTACAAAGTATTTCAAGCCTCATAACCAATCTGAGAGGTTGGTAGTCCAAGAACTGATCTCATTTTTCAGTTGAGGGAGCTGAGCCCCAGACTCATTAAGTAACTTAGTTTAAGCAGCGAAGAGCTTGGATCTGGCCTCAGATTCTAACTTCAAGCCAGTCTCTCCGAGTGCACTCTCATTCTGTGACTTCTTGGAAGGATATTCCTTTTTTTCCCAGCAGTCCCCTCCGGGCCTGTTGGTCTCAGGTCAGATTTGGCTCTGTTATAGCCAAACTACATTCACTATCTGCTACCACAGAGCTAGGACGCAGTCCAGATGAGATTTGAATCCAGGACCCTCAATAACAAAGCAAATGTTTCCCCTATTACATTATCCTGCCATCTCTAGCTCTCAGTTAAAAGTACCCACCCCAAGCCTCCTGGCTGTCTTGATAGAAGCCAGTCCTGAGAGTTAAAGAAACATTAGCACCCCCATATTACTATATTTATTACCAGAGAAGAGAGAAAATAGCATTTGAAAGGCTAACATACTGTTTGTCTCACTAATTATATAGATGGCAAACATAAAAAGTGTACATGGGCTCATCCTGCTCGATAGGAATTAGTTTCTGGCAAAATAAAACACAAATGGAAAGTGCCATTCATGAATAAGCTAATTCAGAGGAACAACAAAGCATCTTAATGATTCGTGGGCTCATAGTAATGGTATAGATGAACAGCTGGAAGGGACTTTGGGGGCCCTTATTTTAAAGATCAGGAAACTGAGGCCCCTGGAGGTTAAGATGACTTCAAAGACTCATTAGTCCAACTAGTCTTGTCTTACAGATGAAAATAAAGGTTTGGGGGCAGCTAGGTGGGGGAGTGGATAGAGCAACAGCCCTGAAGTCAGGAGGACCTGACCTCAAATTGAGCCTCAGACACTTCCTGGCTGTGTGAACAAGTAACTAAACCCCAATTGCCTCAGCAAAAAAAAGTTAAAAAATTAAGAATAAATGGTTTGTCCAAGGTGACATGGGTAATAAGTGTTAGAGGTGGCAATTGAACCCAGGACCTGTCAATCTAGAACTGCTGTTCTTTTCATTGTGCCATACAGAATTTATTCTTAAATAAAGGCTTTTGTGAGACAAGCTTTGTCTGTGCAGGTCCGGATTGTCTTGGGCTGAATTGCTCTTCCATAGAGTGCAGCCCAGGGACTGGCTGATCATACCTTTGGATTCCCTCTTACGCTGCAGTTCAGGGTTGCATTGTAACCTGCTATGGCGTACGTGTTCACCAAAGGTTGGGTGAACATCGGGGCTTCAGTGAAATCAAAGTCATCATACACAGGGTTTTTGTAGACTTTTCCTATGGAGAAAAACAACCATCAATGAAATAGCCTTAAAAAGGGATCCTTTGGGGCACACTTTCCAAACTGCCCATTTTCCACCCTCCAAGAAGCTCAGCAAACACCGGCTGGGACCCGTGCAGCCGGTCCTCAGGCTCCCTGTATGAATGAATACATGCATGAGTCCTGGGCCCATGGCTCCCCTCTGATGCTTCTTATCCCCTTTCCTTCTCTTGACCAAGAAGCTATTCAATCAGGGATGCACTGAACAGGAAAACAGAAGTCAAAATATGATTAGGAGTCACTTCTCCTTTCTACAATCCTCATGTCTAGGAAGAGATCAGATGGTGGGATCTGAAGGGATCTCATGAGGAACAGATTTATTTAAAGAAGTAAGAGATCTTGGTGACCAGGTGATCCCTGGCTCACTGACTGAGAAGGGAAAGGAAATCTAGAAGTCCTCTTGATGAGAAAACTGAGGTTAGGCAGACTGGTCCAAAGTCACACAGATGATATTTTGAATTTTTTTCAGAAGCGCTTCCCCAAAATCATGCTGGGAAGAAGTCAGAATGTGATGAAGCTTCTCTGAGGATAACTCTAGTGTTCTTTCTCCTACAGAAAACTCTTCTAATTAAGCAGCCAATAAAACAACAAGCATTTATTTTGTACCAAGCACTGGAGAGACAAAACCAAAGCTGTCACAGTCCCTGCCCCCAAGAGCTTCCAAGCTAAAGCCCGTGTCCAGAAATAAAAGATTTGTTGCCCGGATTCAATCTTCCATCTCCTCCCTGTCAAGCGAGTTAGGGTTTGTTTCATAAGCATCTGAGCATCAAGGTGCCTTATGTTAATGAAACAAATCAGTCTTCTTCCTTTTTTCCCTTGGCATTTGAATTGGACCAAATGACCAGAAACTGGAAGGGATTTAAAGGGTCATATTTTAAAGCAAAATGATTAAGAACTAATTGGTTTTTAAAACTGCTTTTAGTATCTCTGAAAATTTACTTTGTTAATTTAATATCTCTGAATATTTAGTTGGTTTTTTTTTTTTTTTTTTTCCTTTCTTGGATGCCTATTTGCAAGCAAGGTTCCGAAGGACTGCAGTTCTCCAACTCACCATCCTTGGCGATCACTGCGCTCTCTTTTGTCATTGTTGCTTCCTCACTCAGACCACACATGTTTTCAGCAAATACTCGGAAGTAATATTCGTTTCCTATGACAAGCTCGGTGATGGTAGCACTAGTCCTGTGATAGTGCTCAATGACAGTGAACCATTCCTGAAAAACAGCCCACACAGAGTAGAGTGAAATTCAGTCCTTCAGGGCAAGCTTGGTTTCCTCCTTTTAAAAAACAATATATATATACTTTTTGGTCTTTGTTGTATGGTACAGTCAAAAAACACTAAGCATAAAGTCTCATGAACTGGGTCCAGATACCAACTCTGCTACTTGGCGTTCCACAAAATTTTAGTAATATAATTTTAAGTAATAATAGCAACAACTAACATAGCATGTTAAGGTTTGCAAAGCATCCCGGGTGTATAATGATCCTCACAGAAACTCTGTGGGTCTGGTAGTTTTTCAGATGAGGAAACAGAGGATCAAGGTTAAAAGCCGGAATAGCTAGCAATTGTGAGAGCCAGGATGTGATCGTAGTCTAGCAACTCCACCAATAAATTATGCTACTTCTTATTACCAACTTATCTGTCTCTGGAAGCCAATCATGATAAATCACTAGAGAAAAATAGTCATCCTTCACAGTAACAAATTAGCCTAATTACAATATTGATTAGTGAACAGCAGTCGCAGTATTGAAATAACAATTATTTTTTAATTATCTTAAACATTCAAAGAATGTTTAAGTTTAGCATGACTTGTAGAATATATACATCCTGTCATTCACATTTAGTGCAGCTGATGGAGAAAAAACTACATGTATGTGTGTGTATGTATACATATATATGTATATACATTGTATATATATATTTTTAAAGACAAAAAGATAATTTATATACATATATAATTTTTTTTTTCACGTGGATCACAATTTCCTTTTTTGCAGTTTTGGCATTTTAAGTGAGAAAAAGACCATTTAAGTCAAATTGCCATTTTATCAAGTATAGTGAAATGAATTCATATAAGATCCAGGCTCTGAAGAATATTGTTTCTCAATAAACTGGGACTGGACCCAAAGTGATTGAGCAAAACTCTAGCCCAAGAATTAAAAGAGGTAGCTTGATTATTTATATGCCCCCTGGTTTTCTAGGTAATTAGTAATCCTCCCTTTCCTTTATCTGTTCACGCTCTGTTTTCTCCTTCTTCTATTCCCTACTGTCCCCAGCCCCAAATGACATCATTTAGTCCCTTTTATGTGGGGGTTGTCAAGTTTACTGGCTGATCTTATTCCAACAAAGGAAACAACTATCTTGCCCAGGGTCACATAGAGAGAAAAGGTGTGAGGCAGGATTTGACTCCAGGCCTCCTGCTTTCTCCATTGTACCACCCCACCAGCCATCCAAAATGACACAATGCTCCATACGTGGCAGAGCAGAGCAGAACGATCACCTGTAGACTCCCAAAGACTATGGCTGCCCTGGTCTCTTGTGCTGGAATACAGATCCTACACAGCTTGGGGTAGGAATTCTTTGCCTTTCTTGTGTCATGGACTCACCCCTTGGGCAGTGTCTGTGAAGCCTTCGGGCCCCTTCTCAGAATTGTAATTTTAGTAGTACAAAGGAAGCTAGAGTTATTAAAAATTTTAAAAAGTTCACAAAATTTTACATTAAAGCACATTGTGGGATGATTAATTATGACTGACAGCTCTTCTCAGTCACACAATGATCCCAGACAATTCCCAAAGACCCATGATGGAAAATGCTATCTAAACCAGAGAAAGAACTATGAGTCTTTATGCAGACCGAAGTATGCTATTTCTACTTTCTTTTGTCTCTTTGTGTTTTTCCTTTTATTCTGTTTCTTCTTTCATAACATGACTAATATGGAAATATTTAACACAATTGCATGTATATAACCTACCTCAGACTGCTTGCTGTCTTGGGGAACAGAAAGGGAAGGGAAGAAGGGGAAAGAATTTGGAACCGAAATCTTATAAAAAATCAATGTTGAAAACTATATTTGCGTGGAATGGAAAGAAATAAAATATTATTTACATTTAAAAAATACAAGTTTACAAAACCCCAGACTCCTGGCCTGGATGATGCAATGGGAACAGCTGTAGATGGCTGTCAGTTGCAGTAAAGGTTCTCAGGGTCATGGTCATGGAGAAGGGAAGGCTACTGAAAACACAGTGGGCTCAAAGTTTTTGGATCCTGTTGCCAGCTCTGTATTCAAGTGTTCTGAAGATCAACATTTAGAATCAGCTTTGGATATGTCTTTTCACTATTTTTGAACTTGTGATTTCTGGCACAGCCCTTAGGTCTTAGGAAGTCTTAGATGCTCAGACACATACCTCATAAGTAATCCATCTGCCCAACTCCCTGGAGGCCCATGTTTTGATGAAAGATAATACTCTAGATACCAAATCTGATCAAATTATGTAATATCTACCCAGAAAAAGGAAAAGAATTTGAGATATAAAAATAGTCTGCTCAGAGAAGCCTGAAATTCTTGAGATCTGCTTCTTTCTTTGATTTAAGAGTCTAGCTTTAGAGCTAGATGGGGTCCTTCGAAGTCATCCAACCATTTCATCTTACAAATAAGGAAACTGAGGCACAGAATGCTGAAGTGACAACCTAAGTTAGCCAGATAGAGTTACAGCCAAGATTTAAACCCATTCCCCTGCCTCCAAATTCAGCTCTTCTTCTGTAGCATGTTCACACTATCTTTCCCAATTTTCTCCTTGTCTCCTTCTAGGCCTTTAATTTAGTTTTTTATTTTAATTAGTAAAATTTAAATTTTAATTTAGTTCAATTTAATTCAGTGGTCACCCTGTGGTCAGTCTGTTGAGGGAGTCCTTCCACAGTTAGATGTACAATAGATTTAAGATAAATGGAATTACAAATCTAGAGCTGGAAGAGATCTAGTCCAATTCTCTCATTTTACAGATGAGGAAACTGAGGCACAGAAAGGTTAAGTGACATGCCCAGGGTGCTGGCAAACATCCGTTCTGGAGGTCACGTGCAGCATTCTATCCCCTCTATGCCTCGTACAGGACATTGGGGTGCTATGCTGGAGAGATCACTGGCTCTGGAATCAGAGGTTCCTGGGTGACTTGAGACAAGGTCCTGAGCCTCCCTGGGTCTCAATTTCCTTATCTGTAAAATGGGGGATGCGGCAGTCTCTGCAGTCTGGGCTTCTTGGGAGGCAGCGGCTGACGGCCTCAGAAGGGGCTCAGAATCTCCTGACTCTGTCAGCTCCATCCCAGAGATGAAGGGTCTCCTCTTATGACATGGGAAATAAAGCTGCCTCCAGTCTCAAGCCTGGTCACAGACACCTTGGAGACTCCTTCTCAGAACAGGGGGCTGTGAGAATTCAAAACTCCCTGCTGGGAGCTAACTTTCAGGGCCTTGGAGGGGATCCGGGGCTCTGTGAAGTCCCCTACACTTAGGAGGAAACTTTAAAATATCCTTTTCATGTTGAAGAGTCTGGGAGAACTGACGTTGAAACCCAAGAACCTGGCAGTGGGCAGTAGCTTAGACTAAATCACCGCTCGCTCCCTTCTCTTCCAAGCCTGAGTAGTGATACAAGAAAGGCAAATACTGAGAGAAAGGGCAGCAAAAAGGCTTTAGGTTCTGTCCTCATTAGGTCCTCATGAGGAATGGGGTGAACTAGACAAGGTCCGGCCCTAGTACCAGTGAATAAGCTCTATGAATCATCAACAGATCCACAGCAGAGCCTTCTGTTTTTATCTATGTAAAGCTCAACCAACATTTATTTTGCATCCTGTCCCCAAATTACTTTGTATTTATTTTGGGGGGTATTTGTATTTGTGTACATTTTTGTATCCTAACAATATACTGAAATCTTTTTGAGGTCAGGGATTATTTTGTCTTTTCATACCCAGCATCCAGTAAAATGTGGTTTTTGCACTGAATTGGGATCAATCTGAAAATATATCACAAAACCGACTTTGACCCAGTGGTCTCATTGTTGAGATTTGTCCCAAAGATATGATGAAAGGGAAATAGAGAATATCTCTGTACAAAAGTATTTATAGCTGCTCAAGTATCATGGGGAAAAAACCCAGAAAGAATCCGAATTTCAATGAATGAAAAAAATGGCTGAAAAGGTAATGGACCATTAATGTGGTCCCAAAGGCATGGACCATGATGGTGCCGTCAAAATGGGGATAATGCAGGACACTCACAGAGATATGGAATGAGGCTGTGAAAGGATGCAAAGGAAGATCAGTGGGACTGTGGCAGCCCAGACACTGATAAAGGCATTAAAAAAAAGAAAAAAACCATACTAACGGTAATGAGGTTTCAGATGGTAGAAAGAGATAGGGTGCAAACCTATTTTTAGGCTGATCCTTGGTTAGATTGTCTTTATTGTGTTCAGATGCACTGTTTCCTGCCCCTCACCCCTCACTTCTCCCTTTCTGGCCAGAGGCTGCCTGGGTGGTGGAATCCCTGCTAGATCTGAAGGCAGGAAGACCTGGGTGAGAATCCCACCTTGGAAACTTTCCCATCCCTGTGACTCTCGGAGAGTTACTTAATTTCTATGAGGATCTCAAGGGATTTCTTTGGAGTTAGCTTCTAAGTCGTAACTGGATCATTGAGATTTGTGCACTTGGGCCTTGTTGAAAAAAGCAAAGTGGATTTTTAGTGATAGCTTTATGACTTAAGCTCAGTGACCACTTCATCTTGGACAATATCTAACCAGTTTTTACCAGCTTACCAGCTCTTACCAGGTCCTTCCCTCCCTTTTCCAGTACATCAGTGTTGCAGGACATCTTTGCAATCTAAGTCAAAGGACTCTGACGGAAGGAATTTCTTTTTCTGATTCTTCATAGAAGAATTCAACAAACATTTAGTAATTCTAAACATTTCCTCAAAAAAAAATCCTGTTCAATATAAATGATCCAGTTTAAAAATGTAGGCTATTACTGGATTTTTAAAAAAAATTACAAGTCATTAAGATACACTCAAGATTGGCTGTGCATCTGAAGGCATGTGATACTTACTGTGCTAAAACAACAGTGATCACATTACAAGTTAATGGGAGTTAGCCAACTTCAACTGGGCCCTCACTGCAGCAAGGCAATCCTGTCATTCCTTCCTAATTTCCCTGCCTACAGCAGCTATAAAACTTCTCTTCCCTTCTCAAGCCTTTCATATTCCACCTCTTACTTTATTTTCACTGAGCTCTCTCTTCTCTCCCCTTCATCTCACAGGAGTGATCTCCATCACCTCCTTCTCCTAATTCCTGATAATGGGGTATATCCCTCTCTCTTTCAAGCAGACATTTCTATCCACACTCTCCTGATTTCACCCCCTTGGTCACTTGCACTTCTCTCTAACCTCCAGCTTCTAGCTATGGTTCCTTACTTGCTGTCTTCAAACATCCCTAAATCTTAGCCTTAGAAAATTTTTACCACTCTATCATCCTAATTCTCTCAAAAAAAAAAGTAAATTGTAATTTTTTTTTCCAAAAAAGCCTTTTATTTTCAAAACATATGCATGGATAATTTTTTAACCCTTGCAAAACCCAACCTATTCTCCAAATAGGTGCCAAATACAATTTCCCCATATGCATATTTGATAAGTTGTTCACCTGCTCAAGACCCTAACTCTTGCTGTGTTCAGCTTTTAGAGTCCCTTTCCCAAATTTCTCTTTCCAGCGTCTTGGAATCAGTTCTTCTCCCCTACTCTTGGATACAGCCAAATCATCCTTCTCTGTGATCCACAGACAAAACATTCCCTCATTTATCTCCTTGCCTTTGAATTGGTCCCATACCTGGAGTGCTCTCCCTCCTCACCTTTGTCTCCTAGAATCAAGTCCTACTTCCTAATCCCTCCCCACCCCAGCTACCAGTACCATCCTCTCTAACTACTTTGGGGTTTTTGTATTTATTCTCCCTTTATTTATTCTGTATGGACTTCTACATGGCTTGTGGTCTCCCCTCTTAAAATATAAGTTCCTTGAGAATAAGGATTGCTTCTTCATTTGTATTTGTATATCTCATTTTCTTTGTCTTGCAGTTGATGATCAATAAATGCTTGTTGACCGATTTATTTACACACACAAGTAAATATATATGTATATATTCCATATATATACATATATTAATGTGTATATTAATATATGAATATATATTCATATATTTGTATATATATGAAAAAAGATATTACAAATTTGAAATAAAAAAATTATTCTCCTTGCTGCTTCAGAAGGAATAAAAACTTACCATGCTCTTTTTGTCAGCTTTTTGGATTGTGTACCCTGTAATGGCAGCATTTCCATCATCCTTTGGTGGTGTCCATACTAAGGCAGCATTTTCTCCCCATACATCTTCAATCTTTACAGTTTGGGGTGGGCCAGGACGATCTAGGAAAATAAAAAGCACAATGTTACAGTGGTGCAATTCTCTGCCTCTATGTGTGTGTGTGTGTGTGTGTGTGTGTGTGTGTGTACATATATATGTGTATTTGTGTATATATATATATTTGTTTTGTATATATATTTATTTTGTATATATATAATATATATATATATATATATATTTGTCAGAAAAACATTTCTGAACCCTTTCTTCCCACTTTGAGTAGTACATAATCTGGATGCTCACAATTTACTTTTTGGGGGGGAAATGTGCTTTCTTTTACAACAAGGTTATGATATATCAAAAAATATATTATAACCTCAAAGTTCTTCTTCATTCTTTTCTTCAATTAGAAAAATATGGTTAATATCATGAACTTAAGTGCTGACTTTTGCCATATGAAATTATTACTTTGGATGCAGGGGGAGAGTGGTCAAAAGATAAATTAGAAGTTCAAATGAGAATTATTTACTTCTGCTATTCCTTTTTTTCTTTTTTTCTTTTCTTTTCTTTTCTTTTCTTTTCTTTTCTTTTCTTTTTTTTTATTTTCTTTTTCATCCCCCCCCTTTTTAAAGCTTTTTATTTTCAAAACATATGCAAGGATTTTATTTTGTTTTGTTATTTTTGACTAGGTAAGAGAGGAGATTCTTTGCCTCATTTGCTATCTATTTGGTACAGCCTCAGTCAAACTAAGACTTTAGCTTAACAAGGTCAAAGTCTCCAACTGCATCCAGGGCCATCTCTAGTCTTCCAGATCTATCTTTGGCCATTGGACCTGAGGCTCTGGAGAGGAAAGTGAGACAGGTGACTCGGTACATCCTTCCCTCACTTAAATCCAATTCATTTGAATGTCACGGCACTTCCTCCCTAATGTCATGATCCTTTTTGAAAATGAAGAACCAATAACAAACTGTGATATATGTATCTGCTCACCAGTAATGAAAATCTTGAGAGAATACATAAAGCTGTTTAGAAATAGTAGCTTTCCTCTAGAATTGTGCTACTGGTAACAACTAGAAATCATTTAGCAGTTGAGAAAGTCTCATGCTGTTCAGTAATTTTCAATTGTGTCCAACTCTCCCAATCCCATTTGGGGTTTTCTTGGCAGAGATATAGAAGGTTTGCCATTTCCTTCTCCACCTCATTTTACAGATGAAGAAACTTAACAAAAAAGTTAAGGGTCATAGCTAGTAAGTGTCTGAAGCCAGTTTTAAATTCAGGGATATGAATTTTCCTGATTCTTAGCCCAGCACCCTATGCCCTGGGCCACCTAGCATAGCCTTGTATATCTCATAATATGCCTTTCAGAAATAATGTTTTTGGCAAAATGAAAAAATATTTTGTAATGTGAAAAATTGGGAGGTAGGTAGAAAGGGAAGGAGAAATTGATCTATTTATTAAATTTTGGAATTTTGTGCAATTGCTTTTCTGAAATGGGGCATAGCAGTATTATTTTTTTAAATTTTATTTCTACATTTACTATAATCAATGGCAAAATTAGAGCTCTTTATTGCTTTGACAAAAATATTCTGATTTTCTTTCTTTAAACCTACCAACTATCTGAATATCTATTGAGGCAGTCTCCACATATTTTTCCACTTTCACTTCCAGATCATATTTCCCTGAGTGACTTCTTTCTGCTTTTCTGATAAATATGATTGTATCCGTTTCGGAGTTGCGTATGTTTATTTGGTTCTTATCTATATCAACACCATCCTTCTTCCAAGTTAACTCTGGCCTTGGTTTTCCCTGAAAAGAAAGGAAAAAAAAACTCAAGGTAAAACAAGAAAACTATTTAACTGGATTGTGTTCTTTAAGAATAGACAAAAGGGCCACATAGCTTGTAAAGATCAATGGCAGGATTTGCATCCAAGTCCTCCTGAGTCAAGAAATTATCTTCTGTGTATTTTGGGGCAGGAGCAATAAAAATAGTCAATACATTTAAGTCAATGCAGAAGGGTTTAGTCTGATGATTGACCATATAAGAACAAGTCCCCGAGAGTCTCACTTACCCTTTCATGAAGGCACAGTTGCTGGCAAGGTTGGGGGGCTGGCGCTAAGTAGAAATTGATTTTAATTTCATGAGCCATATAAAATTTGATGGGTCAAAGTGATTTCTGAAAATGTTTTTGAAGATATATATAGGCATATGATTATATATATGAGTCATCTAAAGTTCCTAATTATAATTTTAACGTATTAATCTTAGCCTAAGACCAAGAAGCCCCTTCAGTAGCATAGAACATTATTTTCTGAATGATGAGATCGTTCAAAAGGAAGACCAGGTTTCTAAAATCATACAATTAGAAAGGATCTTAAAGGATTATTTTTCCCCAGGGATCCCCTCTTCCTTTCCCAACTTTAAAGTAAGAATACACCTAATTCATCTTAGACAGAAAAGCCATTTTTCTTGATCTCTCAGCTTTGTCAAATCATTGTTTAATGATCTTCCCTTTCAGAAAGCACTCCCTTTTGTCTAATCTAAACCCTACTGTTATTCCATTTCCATTCTTAACATCTCAGACCAATACTCTCAAAAGAGAGAAAAAACTTCCTCATCATTGTTACCTGGAAAGGAATGACAAGATTCACAGCTTCTCCAACTCTTCGGATATAAGTTTGCTTCAGATGTCGAGGGATGCGAATCTTTGGCTGTTCTAATAGAGGAAAGAAAATTTTTGAACTGTCAGATTTTCCCCAGATTATATGGGAAATAAGCATCCATAACAAAGAAAAATAGCAAACTTCTTGGGGTCACAAATGAAGATATTTTCCAGGGACCAGCTTTATGCAGTTAGTGGTTGATTCATTTAGGCCATGTTTAGTCAAAGCATTTTTCCTAGATAGAAATATTCTGAAACCAAGCAGAACAAAGGTTTTCACTATGACAATCCTTGAAAGTGACTTTCTAATTTCCTCTAAATATTTCCTTTTCTAATATCCAGTTCTCTCACCATCTTACTCTTCTTTTCCAGTGTTTCTTCAGCTGCTAATATCCTTCCTAAGAAAGAGAGAGCTCAGAACTGAACAAAATGCTGATGGCATCTGAACAAGAAGAGGGCAGTAGGACTATTTATCACTTACCTCAATGAACACATGATTTAAATTTATGTGGGAGTCTTCCCTATGTTGATCCACTGGAGAAAAATTACTTTACATATATTCAAGGTATTCTACTAGATATTTAAAAAATGATTATTTATTTCTTTTAACATTAAAAAAAACAAACAAACCTGAGTTGTAAATTCTCTCCCTTCTTCCTGACTCTCTTCCATCTATTGAGAAAGAAAGCTACTTGATGTCAGTTCTACATATGAAAGCTTCATTTAGTCTTTTAATATCTTTGTGCCAACTGTTAATGACTCTCCTTATCCAATAATTAGATTTTTTTTCTCTGACTACTATGCTATATGCTGACTCATATGGAACTTGTAGTCCACTGAAAAACCCAGATCTTTTTCATTCAGGACTAGTGTTCTTTCAGCTTGAATAAACATTGATGGATGATTCTTTGACTTCTAACTCCTGGGAATTATTAGTAAATGTCATTTAAGGAGATTTAATGAGAAGATTCAATATGGTGAAAGAAAAGGAATAGAGGATGGGACCGTACAAAAATAAAAAAAAATGTTATAACTTACCAATAATTTCCTTGACTAAGATTGGTTGTCCATAATATTTAGGTTCACTGGCACCAGCAGCATTCACAGCTTTTACTCTCACAAAGATTCTTGCATCCGTTGGAAGACCAGTAATGGTGAATTTAGTTTTGTCAATCAGTTCTGTGTTGGCCACTATCCAGTCCTCCGCTATTAAGCAAAAAAGAAAGGAAAAAGAAAGGAAAATTCTCTAGTTATTCTCATGTAATATTTAACCTGAACTCTTAAGACAGTAGAAACTCAAAATTGTATTTCATTATCAATAATGAAATTGGGGCATGAGACTTTGGGTTCAAACTCAAGAGAAAATGACTAGATGTTTTTCACAATTTAACAGAAAATGTCATCAAATTTGTTTAATTTTGGGAGCTCAAATAAATAGTTATTGACAAGAATTTCTGTGATTTCTGAATACCCTCTAAGTTTTTGACTATAGAATATTAATGTGCCATCTATAGTAATAGTTAAGCTTCAAGAGCAGAAAGTAAGCTCTGTGAAGGCAAGGGCTATTTTGTTTTTGTCTTTATATTCCCAGCACATGTACAGTGCTTTGCACATAGTAGCCACTTAATAAATGCCTGATGAAATTTTTATTTCATTGGTGTGAGAAAAATTTCCAAGTCCCAGATGGTCACTGAGAATTAATATATCTAAAAAAATTTAGTACCTCTGGCCAACATGGCACCTTATTTAGACTGACTCTTAGGAGATAGAGACAGATAGAACCTAAAACCAGTCCTGTCCTTAATGTTTTTCCAGTTTAGTAGGTCCTGCCAGAACTGGTGCTTGGCTAGCATGATATTTGATGACCTTACAGTCAAGTCTACCACACCAGAAGGGGATATTATGTACCTAGCGTGTATTCCAATAGTCGTCTCTTTGTGGCTCAATAATAGCTGATATAAGCTTTCCACTTAGCCATTTGTATTCATAAAAATTCAGAAAGCAATAAAAAAGTCCTAATATGAATAATGAAGGTATCAGCATAATTTAGTTATAAATAGTTGTGTACATTTCATCTCTGCAAGTTAATCATTAAGACTCAGATATTAGGGTAGGGAACCAGATTGAAGACTGATGTACGGCTACTGGTGAAATTTGGTCCATTGGCCAGAAAGCTAATTTGTTATTTGTTATAATTCACCTTTAAAGCTAGATAGGACCTTAGAGATTTCCAAGGCTAGGTGAGATGTTACATACCTAAGGTCACCCAGTTAGAAAGTTGAAGAGCCAGAATTTGAACCCAAAGCCCAACATTTTGAGGTTCCCCTGTTCCATCCCTCATCCCACCCCCAAGCACCTGGCCCATCCTTATCCACAGGATGCAGGCTAGGTAAGGATGGTTACAGACATTCTAGTGTCTATACTGTTTTTTGCAGTTACGTTTCCATTGGCTGCATAAGGATTGGGTTGGGAAGACTTAATTCCCTAAACTTTTCCTCTGACTTGTAGGGGCTCCTTTAGGTGGGGATGACAAAGAGAGGGTCAGTTAATCTCACTATTAGCCATGAGATATTCCCGGGCATCTATACCATAGAGTAAAAAAGAAGCTTTATACTTTCACGGAATACTGTACCTGAGAGATCATACGTAGCCTCCCCCTTTTCATCAGACTCTTTTGCCGATGTACCTTGTAAGAGGTCATCATTAAAATTAATCCAAGACACCCACTTTCACACAAAGAGGAGTATTGTATCAGTAGTTAGCATTCTCTGTTAGTAAGTAATGCAAAGTGTGCACAGATATCCATCTTCAGGATAGTGGTCAGGAGAGAGACACCAACAAGTTTCTAGTAGAGTTCTTCTGGGGTCAAGTCTCCTATCCAGTGGGTGACCCCTCAGGCTTGCCTACTCATGGCCATGCTGAGCCCAAGGCCCCAGTTCCAGTGAAGAAGGGGAGGAGAGACAGAAAAGTAAAGAGCAGAAGATGGGAGATTGAGGTACCTCCAAGTGTAGAGAGGTAGATATAAGAAGGTCATCAACAGACTGAAGGGGAAGAGGGATCCAGGTAAGGGGGGAATAAGTCTCCCCAGCCTTCCCTAGTCATTATTTTTAATCCCATGTTCATCTCTATTTTTTAATTCTAGATCTTTTCTTTTATTCTGTATCAATAATAATAATAATAAATAATGACAGGGAAAACAGATTGGAACTGGTATTTTGATCACATAAAGACCTTCTAGGCCTTTATTCTAGACCTTACCTTGTACTCTGTATCAATAATAATAATAAATAATGATAGAAAAAACAGATTAGAACTGGTATTTCAATCACAATCAGGTTGCATCAGAGACTAGACTTAGATCCTTGCTTTGAGGCTGTCTCTATTCACTATTCCACGCTGCCTCTCAGTAAGAATTGGACTGAACATTCATAGAGTGCTTTAAAGTTTGCAAAGAGTATTTTGAAAATACAGATTTCAGGGAAGGAGAGACCTCCTTGGTCTTGGTACAGAGGCTGAGCCCATGGGAGATCTACTCCTTTTCCTAGTCTGAAACTCTCTGCCTGAACTCCTAGCTCTCTCTTCTTTCTAGGGCTGCCAGGGGGCCAACAGATGGTCATAGGAAAACAATACAGACTCTTGGAAGCCCCTCCAACTCCCTAAGGACCATAGTCCTTCTTCTGTGGCTTCTCCAAGGATTCTCTCAGATCCCAATGTCAAAGAGTTAAGCTATAGGTCTTCATTTGCAACCCACCATTTAATAATGACACAGGATCTCTAGTTTTATGGAATAATGTTAGAGCCTTAAAAGGACTGGCCAGCACCCCAGATTATATAGCAAGCAATTGTTGGCTGCCCTTGGCCATGAATTCTCTTGTTGAGCTGATTGATATTCCCAAGGAAGCAACTGAATTCTCAGTTCTTATGTTCCAGTTGGGAGAATGGAAAAAGGATGGTTTAATTGATGGCCTGGAGACCTGAGGAGATAAGGATTATAAGGAGAAGGGAATATGGCTCTAAAGGGGAGAAGGACCCAGAGACAAGGATTTTCTTGCAGCTGAGACAGAGAAGTAGAGTCCTAAAAGAAAGAGATCGTTCCAACTGCCTGTTTAGTGGGTCTTTTAGATTCTTGATGACCAGAAAGAGGAGGGAATCAAATGAAGAGAGAGTGAAAATAAAGACTGAAAAGAAAACAAAGGAGAAATGATAAAGTTAACAATAAATGGCAGGGGAGAAGGGAGCAAGAGGAAGTAGAATCGAAATGAAGCATGGGGAGGAAGGGATATTAAAATCCCCAATCCACTTTAAGAAGAATAAGAAAGTGTTGAGAATAGGTGGGTGGTGAGAAAAGAGAATGGACACCATATAATACAGACGGGGAGACCATAGACAACGGAAAGAGGAAAAAGAAAACGTGTAGAAGAAAGAATAAAATACAACAGGCATAAACAATAGAAAGGCAGAGCCAGAAATAACACACCATCTATAAAGAAAGGTTTCTCTTACAGAATAAAATCTGACATTTCCCAAAAGCATTAAAACATTATAGAAAAATTAGTTTGGAGGAACACAGCCATTGAGAGACTGAAGAACAGGGCAGCCAAATAGAGAAAGAAAAGACCACAAGAAGAAAATAGAAAGATAAAGACGTTAAACTTTCAAAGACAGCTGATTCCAAAGTCATGTTATGGGGGGCAAAATAGATACATAATAATGACTGTGTACATATACATATGTATATATATGGGTATATATATACATATGTATCTACACAGATCACACGCAAAATTATGTAAAATACATTCCATTGTATTTTATCTAAAGGTGGGTAACATCAAAATGACAGCCAGCTATCATTTTGTGGCATCTTCTTACATTTTAAACCTATCGGAAAGAAAAGAGTAAAGAATTTGCTCCGTTTCATACAACACAAACATTGATGTGGTCAATGGCCACATCAGACATAAGACCGAACAATTCTGTACGGTTAATTGTTGACATCATTATTAATGGGGGAGGAGGAAGTTTGGGGTTATCTGAAAATGCTGCAAGAATTGGAATTTCAGTACGTCAACCCTCAAGAAATCAGGTCACCCAAAGCATCTCGTGAGCATTTTATAAAGCGATGGTGGCTTGGGGTGTGGGATGGAGTATTCTAAGCTGTGGTCTCCCACCCTTCTTGGACACTTTCCCATAGTTTCCCCCCATTCATTCAGGATGACATCTTCGATTTGGAAGAATTGGGGCAGATCTCAGGGTGATAAGCACATGACAGCTGAAACCAGATTGTCTGTGACTTCATCTCTTTTCCATCTGTTCTTCCATTCTGACCAGAAATGATAGTTTCCAGGAGATGGGGATTTCTTCATGAAGTTTCTGAGCTCAAGACTTTTCTTCTCTGTAAGTCTCTATCTAACCCCCCCCCCCCCGCCCCGAATCTTTGAATCCAAAATCCTTCTCATCTGATGGGTTTTAAGATTCTTGGATCCAGGAGCTATTCAAAGAAGGTGAATTTTAAACATGGTGAAAGGGAATCTCATTTCTTCTGTTTCTGTGGAAAAGTTAGTAGGCTTCTCTGATGAGATACTTCCCTAAGATCTCCTAGAATGAAGATGGAAGCTAGAAGGAGGCTAGATTTGCTTACCCATCTTTAACTGTGGGACCCCCTTGATTTCTGTATTTGACTTTCATGTCTGTATCTTTGACTCTTGACAAGGATTCAGTCAAGAAATAAGGAAGCTTTACTTCTGTACCATACCTCTTAGGGTGGTAGGAAATGCTGTGATTTGTGCTTTTCCAATCATTTGTCACAGTGGTCCTTGCCTCTTACTTCTGTGTTCCTCTTTGTCCCCATCCTTTCCTCCTCCCGCCTCCTTCTTTCTCCCCTCCTGTTCTTAACGGTGATTTCTATCCCTAAGTCATGGGTCAAGACTGTCACAAGACTGTCAACTTCACATTATGAGAAAGAGCTTTTTAAAAAATTGTTCTTTTTATTTCCATAAGTTTCTTTATCCTGTGAAGGGCAGGGGAAGTCAGCTCAGTGTGAAGTCTCTGCACATGAGTCAATGGCTCAACAGCTTGGAATAGTACTAAGGGTGGAGAGTCAGGCTAATATATAATATTATATTATAATATGGCTAATATGTAATATATAATAAGAGATGAGATCTCTTAGGATCATAGATTTGGAGGTAGAGAGCCTTGAAGGTAAACCAGTCCAATTTTACAGATAAGAAAACTGAGGCTCAAAGAAAAGAACGAATTGCCTAAGGTCACACAAGTAGTAATTAATAGAAACAGGATTCAAATCCAGGTCATTTATTTTTAAATCCAAAGCTCTTTCCCTGTAGTTTATTGGAGGAATGTTAAATCCATTCATCCTAAACAAATATTGGTTGTCTTGTGGAAGAACCAATTCCGTTAATAAAAGGACTATGAGTCCCAAAGCTGTGTTTTAGGGACCTTTGTGTGTCTTAGCAGAGATGCTTGCAAGGAAAAGGCTTAGTGGGGGGTGTCAGCTAATCAGTATAGGAGGGCTAATTAAGAATGTACCTAGAGGAACTAAATTTTATTCCTTATCATTTGTTTTGTTCTTAAGAAGTTTGTTTTTAGTGTGAAAGAGATGACTTCCCAAGGAAGGGACAAAGCATGGTGAGAAATGTCTCCTTAATGATTGCTGTTGTTGTTGTAAACCCTAGAAAGATATTTTGGTAATTGTTACTTACTTCCTTCAAAGCAATACTCTAATACATAGCCATCTAAACCTGCTGCACCAATCTGGTCTGGGGGTCTCCATTTCATCGTCACCGTGGTATCAGTTACAGAGTCAACAGCCAGAAGAGTAGGTGGGCTGGTTACAGCTTTAAAACAAGAAAAGAAAGGGAAAAATAAGTCATGAGAGATCAGAGAATCACAGGATTTTTTTTTTTTTTTTGTCAGAAGAGACTTTACCTGGTCCACCTCTTCCCTACCAGAAAGAAATCTCCATGACAATATACCTGAGAAGTGCTCATCCAACTTCTGCTTGCAGATCTATAATGGGGAAGACTTTAAAAAACATTTTGTACAAGATTTATCCACAGTGGACAAAAATGGAGGCTTTCTCCAGCCTCCACTACTCTCTGAGGCTGACCATTCCATTTGTGAGCAGCTGTGATTTTTGGTCACATTTTCCCAACACAACACCCAAGTTTGCCTCTTGGTAACTCCTCTGATTACCCTTGGCCCTCGGGTCAAACAGAACAAGTTTGATCCCCCTTCTATATGCCAGGTCTTCTAATATTTGAGGATAGTTGTAGATATCCCCTCTCACTCTTTCTATCAAGCCTAAACATAATCCATTTACTTTAACCAGTCCTCAAAAGGCTATAATATCTAGATTTTCCCCATTCTGAATGCCATTGTAAATTTTTTTTCAAGGTCATCAATGTCTTCCCTAAACTGTAGTGCCAGGATTAAAAATAATCTCTAGAAATGTTCTGACCAAAGCATAAATGGCAGGGGACTATAATTTCCTGATTCATGAAAAAAGCAGTTCCTTTGAAATAGAATTCTTACAAGTTTCTACAAAGAATTGGCAAGAGTACAAAGGGAAATGAAAGCTTGGGGAGGACGTGATTGCTGTGCTGAGATATTTCAAAGGCCCTCATGTTTAAGAGAGAGCAGAGCTGTTTTGTTTGGCGCTGGAGGAGAAAAGTAGGACAAATGGGTAGATAGTAGAGAGAAGACAATTCCAGCTCAACTTGAGGAAGACTATTGAATGGACTAAATTGGGAAGTAGTAAGCGAAATCATATCATTCTTATGTCTCAGGTAAGGTTTGAATTAGATGACTTATCAGGTCCTTTCCAAGTCTAAGCACAGATGCCAGGGAGGTTTCTCGTCCCTTTCCTGATTGTTTCCACCTCATTTCATTAACAAGGGAGCTAGATTCTGGAAATTAAGGATTTTAGGGATTCGTACGAAACTTCACTAAGAAATCCATGTGCAGACATTTTTCTTCATCAGAAGATCTCAACCCCAAGAGAAAGAAATCATACTATCTTATACAACCTTGGGCACAGTGATAGAACACTCCTATACATCAAAGACCAATAATTTTGTTGTTATAGAAATTCTTTTCACTAATGCAGATAGTAACCTTCAATCAATTATAATCTTATAGAGTTTCCTTGGCCACAAAATGGTTAAATGACTTGCCCAAGATCATAAAAATAAAAAATGTTAGAAGTCTACTTGACTTCAAGTCTAACACTATAAATATAATTTTATTTTCTTCCCCTCCTTTCTCTTCCTATTATGGCCTTTATTTTTCTGAAATTAGCTTATTGATTGTATTTCATATTCTTTCCCTATTCCATTCTCAAATACTCTCAGAATGATGTGACAATTATAATTAGGTCTTCACCAACTTTAATAAATTTGTCTTTTCTTCTACTGATTTACTTCTGCCATCTACCTCAATAAGATTTTACAAATGAGTTAAAAAACTAAAGTAATGTGACCACTTCTATATCTCTCCGATTGGCAAAGAGACCAATTATTTGATGGCCAAGATGGTTTCTGGGTTCTTTTAATCTCCCAAAGATAACTGATTTGTATCAGTTGAGTTTCCTTAGGAAATTATCACAATCCTAAAAAATACAAAAAACAAAAAATCCCATTTTTCTTTGCCAATATATGGTTTAAATTGGTTGAGCTTTTAAAATTATATATGAAATCATGTCTTTTGTATTCTTCTAATTTTGTATCAATTTTGATTCTTGCTCTAACAAGTCATGGCAGCTTGGTGGCACAGTGCACAAAGTGCCAGGCTTGAGTTCAAATCTGTCCTCAAACACTTACTAGCTGTGTGACATTGGTAAGTCCCTTAACCCTGTTTACCTCAATTTCCTTATGTGTAAAATGAGCTGGAGAAGGCAATGGCAAACCATTTAGTATCTCTGTCAAGGAAATACCAAATGGAGTCAATGAAGAGTCATACAATTGAAAAAATGACTGAACAAAAACAAATAGCAAATCAATGATTTTATCTGTATCTTTTATTTAATTGATTGGTTTAATAATTATAGGTATTTTATTTTTGTATTTAATTGATTGCAATTAATTAGTCTTAGACTTAATTTTATATTTAACTGAGAGTTTTAATAATTATGCACTTCTTAAGCCTCAGGGTAGTTGCATGAATTTTTATATTTTTATAAATTTACATAACTGATCGCAATTGATTAAATTAAATTAATACTTAATTTTATATCCTGATACTTGAGTGAAAGGTTTAATAATCCTGAAGTTTTCCAGAATTTTCTTCAGTTGCTGAAAAATGGAAGAAAATAAACTATCTTTCTCAAGTAATTGGAACTCTCAGTGTCATTCCTTCCTAGTCATGTGTTTATTTAGTCCCAGAGTTGAACTACTGCAAAGGATCATTAAAAGAAGATCTGGTGATTCATGGACTATCCGCACTGTTCAGTGGGGGATATGGAAAATTATTAAGCCTGTTTTTGGAGGCCATATAATACTTGGGTTTGACTCTCGCATTCTATACTCAACCATAGATAAGGTATTCAACCTTCTTAAATCTCAGCTTTCTCTTTTGTAAAATGGGGATAACAATAATACCCAATTTGCAGGATTGCTAGGAGGACCAAAGAAGATAGGGTTTTGGAAATCCTTTGGAAACCTCAAAAATCCTAAGTCAATGTAAAAGCTGTTATTATTCAAATCCTTCTATGTGTTCTTGATCACTTCTATGGATACTTACACCTAAAAGCATTTTATTAGCCTTCCATAACCCAGCTTTGCTACCCCTTCTATTTTATGAAGATATCAGAATTTTTAAACAACTTATTCCATAGGCTCATTCCCCCCAGCAGGAAATTATCTTAAAGACAGGTCCCACTTTACTCACCCAAGGGAACGAAAGGCTTGGAGGGTATGCTGGGCTTGGAGATGCCAATGGCATTAACAGCAAATATCCGGACTTCATAGGCAACACCTTCAATCATTTTCTTGGGCTCAAATGTTGTTTCTTTGATGAGATCAAAATTCAGCCTCATCCACCTAGAACTCTGTTTTTTTTTCCTTTCGATAAAGTATCCTAGGAAAAGAGTAATACGGGGTTACAGTTCCTCTCTCCAGACTGAAATATGGGCACAAAGAGCTTTTGGAAGACAGGTTTTTTTCTCTACAAATGAAGCACAGAATCATGAGTCTTTTATTTTAAAGCTAGATGCACCACAAAGCAAGTGACTGACCATCTGTTGGAGAGGGGCTAAGGAAAGTGTGGAGATAAATGTAAAGGAATATTAGTCGTCATGAGAAATTCAGATAAGCACACAAATGGATGCAGAGCAAAGTGAGAAGGTCCAAGACAATAGGCACAATGACTGCAGTGAATCAAATAAAAATCAAATAAAAGATTAATTACAATGAATAATTTTAGTTTCAGTTCATTCTCAGATAATAGATTTATAATAAGCATTGGGTCGATACTTGAAAATTTTCCAGCTTAGTGCTGGATCTTATGCTCTACTAGCATGACTTTCAAGAACCCAGAATCACCTTTGTTCCATAGGCAGGTACCAGAGAAAGACTTAAGTTGGAAAACAGTGTTATCTTAAGTTGTATAACACCTTCTATGTGATGACTTTTAAATGCCATTTCTGATGTGATAGCCATAAAGAATACATAAAGAATACCCAGTTCTTTGATAATTCTATCCATTTCCCACAAGACATTTACCTAGGATAGGGGACCCGCCATCATTTGCGGGGGGCTCCCAGTTCATAATACACCAATCATCTCCCACATCTGACACGTTAGGTGCCAATGGAGGATCCGGGAGATCTATGACAGACAAAACAGAGAAAAATCTTAAGTGAGGAATTGTTTCTGTGAAAGTCACACTAATAAGAAATGTTTTTTTAGAGAACTTTTGTCATAGGGATATGAAATGCAATCAATAAGCTGACTTCAGTAAAAATAAAAGCCATAGTAAATAAGAAGAAAGGGGAGAGGAAAGAAATAAAACTCAAAAGAAAAGGAGAGATAAAATAACAGAAAAGTTGGAGCCCTTTACTTTCTCTTTTTCCCTTCCAAACTCTTCCAAGCCTATCCCCTCTCCCACAGTACTCCATACATTTTCTTTCTCTGGCCTTCACCCTAGCTCCATCTCACTTCTCTGTCTCTAAATGAATTCAGGATAACCATCCTGAGGGGTTCATGGCAGTTACCATGACAAAACAGCCTGAGATAAAGATGCCAGAATCAATTAAATCTGTAGAAACCAAGCTATTTGAATTATTGTTATTATTTTATATAGACCAGTGATTTCACTGGCATAGAAATTCCCTCCATTGATAGATATAGATATAGTTATAAAGTCATTTGCTTTGTGACTTTCTCAGAGTTACATGGCAGTATTTGTCAAAGATGGGTAGCTAGATGGCCCAGGGGATAGAGTGTTGGTCCTGGAATTAGACAGACTAATTTTGCTGAGCTCAAATCTGACCTCAGAAACTTATTAATTGTGTGACCAAGTCCCTTAATTTTATTTCCTTTATTTTACTCTGGAAACAACAAACCACTCGAGTATCTTTGCCAAGAAAACCCCAAATAGAATCAAGAAGATCAGACATGCCTGAAAAATGACCGAATAACAATTTGTCAGAGAGGACTTGCATGCAGGACTTCTTGGTTCCAAGTCCGGCTCTCTAGCCCACATTTCTTACAAACAATCACTATCTTATTGCCAAGACCCATTCAATACTCTCAGACAGCGAATGGCGCCCACCAGAAATGACCAAGTTACTTAAGTTCTGCTGGATCTTGGGAGAACTCACCGACCACCTTGATCTTGATGCTTGCATGTGCCTCTCCTGCTTCATTCTTGAGATTGATGTTGTAGACCCCAGAATCTTCTCTCTCGGCTACATCAATGACCAAGGTGCTACTATCGGGATAGGATTCAGATCGTATCCGACCTCCACCTTCTGCAATAGCCTATGCAGAAAGTACAGAAATAAAATGGTGATTCCACTGAAGAGAGGGAGCAATCCTGTACTGTCTCTGTTCTTCATTGGAGGGGGTTGGGGGGTGTCTACCTTTTAGATGGGAAAAATACATATGTATTTTTCTATCATATGTATATATTCTCTTTCTATATATTTCTCTATATGTTTTCTCTCTTTCTTTCTATATCTATATGGTTCTAGTTTCCCTGACCACTAACTGAAATTTAACATTTCCTTAAATTACAAAAAAAAAAAAAAAAAAAAAAAAAAGGAAAATAAAAAGATTCCAAAAAGTTGTGTGCAGCCTTTGCCAGACTGCCTGTTAGAGGGGGGTCCAACACAGACAAGTCAAGGTCACTGCCATTGAGGGAAGGGAGGAGTTCAAGGACCATCAGCTGGGGGTGTGGCCATACTTTGAAAGGCTGGAAAGGAAGAGTTCAGAAATCCACCAAATATTAAGTTCAATAAACTCTGTTTTCTATGGAATCCAGAGCTGGAAGGGATTTAAGAGATCTATATTATATATCAGAGGCATCCAGTCCAATCCATAGGGTTGGGGCTTTGTTTGTCTCTCATAGATCTGTTCCCCCATGAGGAATAACTCTTTCTTCTTACTTAACTGAGGAATTCATCCTGGACGTAATACCTTTAGTTTGACAGAATGAATTTTCCTCCAAAAGGCAAATCTTTATCATGACCTAAAGAGTGAGAAAGCAGGAGCAAAGAAAATCCATGTGAAATCCATGGACAACTAAAATTTCAGGAGCGAAGTTGGCACTTGATAAATACTTGTTAACTGATCTTGGCCATTTTTAATTCATAATCTAAAATTTCTTTAGCTATTTTTCAAACCACAATTACTAAAAAAAAATAGTATGTCATTGAGTAGAATCATATCGCTTTTCTCTTCCATGAGCTACCTTTACTTCCCCAGAAGGAATTCATCTACCAAATATTGACTGCACAAATTCGAAGACAGGTTATTATTCATTGAAATTAATTTAAATGTAATTAGTTATCAGGGAAGTTTCATTGGTTGGATTGACGTTCCATGGGAAACTCTTAACAAAAGGTTAGCTTGTAAAAAATGGGATATACCTTGTCTGCCCTGCTCCACATAACCTTGGGGGCCGGCTCTCCACTGACTGGGATCTCAAGGCGAAGTTTGCTTCCAGCAATGACGGTGACAGTGTTGTCAGCATCCAGACCATCCAGGTAGATCTTAGGAGGATCTGGATATCAGATGTAATTATTAATATCACATCATCCTTTCTAGAGTGAGAGGACTGGGTTCAAATCCTCTCTCTGATACTTGTGATTTATGTGACCTTGAACACATCCCTTCAACTCCCTGGGTCTCAGTGTCCTCTTCTGTGAAGTGAGGGAGCTGGACTTGATGGCCCCCAATTCTAGATCTGGGATACTGTGATGGATACACCGTGAGGCGTACCAGCACCCATACCAATGAACTCCCAATCCATCCATTTATCTAATGCATGCAAGACACTGTGTGAAGTATCATTTGAAATACAAAGGTGAATAGGACATCTTTCTGATGGAAGTAAGACATAGTCCCTGAAAGAACGCTCAATTAGGGCTTGGTAGCCCTAAACCCAACATCCATCTCTACCTCTTGATGATTTTTACCACTTTTTAACTTCTCTAAACCTTAGTTTCCTTATCTGTAAAATGAAGATATTAATGATGATCATAATAACTATTTTATATGTCTCGTGTCACTATGGGAATCAAAAGAGGTAATGGATAATGATGAAGAGCAGATTGGGGAATACCAATGGAGGGAGAAACAGAAGCTACAAAATCATGAGAATAGCATCGTGGGTTTAGGAAAGAGATCACAAAGCAGGATTGAAGGGGTGATACTGTGTGATGGGACACTTCAATTGTTCCATCTTTTTCTGATGTGCTGTCTCTAGTACCAGACAAAAGCAGCCAATAAATTAGTGAGCTACTTTCAAGATACTTTTATTCTTGATACTCTGTAATCGCTTCTGACTACAAAGTTGCTGAAGAAGACAAAACCGTTCAATCTTACAAGACTTGGAAGGAAAGCTGGACATAGCTTGATCAGCATCCAAGTTTGGGGAGAGTAGGATTTAAAGGACTTAGATAAAGGTTAGATAGGATTGTATGGTTCAAAATTCAGGGGATGTTAGTCCAGGCAAGATGGGAAGTTATCAAGAAGGAAATTCTGAAGACATAAACAGAATTCCAATGAGAAAGGGAAGGCAAAGAGACTGATATGCACACACAATTAGCTCTTAAACAAACTGAGGTGTAAAAAAGATGTTTAAAAAAATGGAAGGAGGGGGCAGCTAGGTGGCGCAGTGGATAGAGCACAAGCCCTGAAGTCAGGAGGACCTGAGTTCAAATTTGACCTCAGACACTTAACATGTCCTAGCTGTGTGATCCTGGACAAGTCACTTAACCCCAATTGCCTCAGCAAAAAACCAAAAGCCAAAAAACAAAAAAATGGAAGGAGGGCAGGTAATGGAGGATGAATATATAAGCTTGGCACTTTCTTGTAACAATTATAACAAGAATATTAGACTTCAGAATGACTTGGGGACAACTGAATATTAAGGGGAAAAAAGCACTTTCAAAAAAGCCTTTTTTTGGGAAAAAGATGAACAAAAAAGGGTTCATCTTGTTGCAAACAAGCATATAGACTTAAGACCACAAGGAACCTCAAAGATTAGCTAGTACACATGAGGAAGGGAAGTGAGTTGGTCCAGGTCATACATGTTGTAAGTGCTAAGGGTGAAGTGACACTCAGGGGCTAGCATCTTTTTCATTGAACTACAAGAAGAAAAAACAACTTAGAAAAGGCAGAATTCCCAACTCTGATTTTGCTTCTGTTTTCTCTGCCATGAAGATGATCTTTGGACTGAAAAGAATCTGATAGAAATAAGGAAGCAGATAGTGAGCACACCTTGTTGCCTCTCATGATTTTGAGCTTTCTGCCTCAAATAAATGACCTTTTAGAATCCTGACAGACTGGGAGATGGGAGCCCTGAGGGAGCTGAGCCATGGGGAGCAAAGAGAATGCCAGCTCCTCCCCTGGCTCTGTGGATCAGATTGCAGGAAAAAAAGCAGAGAGTCCTGAAAAGGATACCCAGACATGTGTTGTCTTCGGTGGGTACCAGGAACTGCAATGAATGTGAGAAGAGATCAAAGAACATAGAATCCTAGCTGGAGAGTCAGAAGGAATCTTGAGATCATCAAATCTAATCCCCTCATTTTACTCATGAGTAAACTGAGTTATGGGGAACAAAAATGACTTGAAAAAGGTCACACAAATAATAAATAATAAGACGAGAATTGGAATGTAGGTTTCTCTGGTTCAGAATCACACACCACAACAAAGATTTTGAAGGGCAAAGGAGAAAGGGAGGGCAGAGAATATTAACTGCAGGAGGGTTAAGGTTGAGTCTATCGTGGGAGTTGGTGGTGGTTCAATGGTGGAAGCAGCAGATTCACTCCCCTCTCCCCAAATAATCCCACACTGAAGAGACAGAACAGAGACATGGGGATGTAGTCAGGGAATGGCAAGTAGTCCAACTAGACTAGTATTTAGTGTATGTGAAGGAGGTGATAAAAGATGAGGCTAGAATGGTAGAATAGGACTGATTGAGTCTAATCAACTTGTACTTAATTTGGAAAGCAATAGGGAGCTATTGAAGGAATATGAGCTGGCAAGTGATGTTTAATCTAATATCTCTTACTGTGATATTTAAACTTATTTGGAGGGAGAAAAAGAGCACAGGTACAGAAAACAATCAGGTGCCTATTGTGAGAGTTGAGGCAAGAGATAACAAGAAATTCAGTTACAGTGATAGCAAGAGGAATGGAAAGGAAAGAATGCATATAACAAACATAGAAGAACTTGGATAGAGAGGGATTAGTGACTAAATTAGGGGATTGAGGAAGAATGAATGAATAGAGCATTTATATATGTTCTTATTATGGGTAAAGCACTGAGGAAACATGAAAAAATAAGATAATTCCCATTCTCAAGGGGCTCACATTTGAATGGAAGAAGGAAGAATAGAAGATCTGAAGTTTATCATTGTCAATTTCTTTGTGCCTGACTAGATTTATTAATCTACCTATAAATATATCTCTATATATACTTATCTATAGGTAGATATGCATCTATTTATCTCTCTCGCTCTCTCTATCTATCTAGGTATATATAAATATATATGTATGTATATGTATATATATTGCCTTTAAATTTCACATAATACAAAACACTTTTATGTAAAGGGCTGAAACTCTTGAGTTAATGCACTGAGGTCAGACAATTGAGCACTTAAGGCTAATTACCGATTGGATTATACTCTATAAGCATATGTTGGAAAATGGCCCTTCCCACTATCCTGTGCTGGCTCAATAATTGATGTATACAGAGAATTGTAGGAGGGACTAGGGGGTGGAGTAAGACTGGCCAGGATCACTTCTGGGCGGGAGACAAAGAGGAGAAGTCATGGAGATTCTGTGTCCATCCAATTCAATCCGACCTCTAAAGACCAAGAATAAAAACCAAGGACTTTTGCTTATCCTAACTCCAGCTGATTCTAAGGTATTCAGGGTGCTAACTTGGTCTTCACACTTTTATATTCTAGAGTAGAAATAAAAATCACTTCTAGAGACAGCAGTAGCACACTTTATGTACTCACCTATAACGTGAACTTTGGCAGTCAACGGAATATTGTAGGCATCAGGTGTAAATACGTATTCACCTTCATCCTCAATGAGAGCACTGGCTATCACTAATTTGTGGATTCTATGAAAACAGAAACATTCACTCATTCAACAACCATTTATTTGTATTCTCGATGAGACAGAGGAGCTCCATACTATCAGCTTTGACATAAGCTTCCTATTTAGTCACTGTTTATTAGATACCTTCTTTAGACAAGGCCCTGAGCTAGGTATTGGCTTGTATGTTTATCAAGATAGAAAATATAAAGATAAAAGTCATTGTCCTCTTGGGACTTATACACTAAAAGGGTTTATAAGCTAACTATTGTATCGAATGAGAAGTAATAAGGATATAGCAGAAGCACAAAATGCTCCATGAAGACAGAAGACAGAGGAAGGAGAGAATTTTTGATAGTGGGTTCTGTGAAGCCTTCATGGAGGAGGTGATATCTGGGCTAGGGCTTGAAGGATAATCAGGCTGATATACAGGTATTAGACTCCCCATGGAGCCAAGTATCATGGAGAGTTGGTCATGGTCTAATCGACCAGCTCAGCTCAGACAGGCAACAGGATTATGGCCCTTGATTATTCTCTCTGTCTGCCCATGCTCACTCGGCCATAGTTCTGTATTATGTGCCACCCTGTTGTGCAGGCCTTAGTTTGTTGTCTAATTATTTCATATTTGAATATTATGGCCATGGATCTGTGACTTCATTGATATGGCAGATATCCCAACCTGCCCATTCCTCCTGCTCTGGTTTCATCTTATCCATATCCTTCCATGGGCTTCCAATTACTTCTAATCTACCCAATTCCCTGTTCATCCATTATCCTTCACTGTTATTTCATAATTAGCAAGAGATGGCTATTTCATAATAACAAAAATGAAACCAGAGAATTGACAGAGCTTGATAACACATTTTCTATACTTTATAATCCATGACTTTGTTTTCTTCGCCAATACAGATTATAGCCCTGCAACAACTCATTAGATGTTCCCATTTGTTGACATGGCTGAAAAATCAGCCTCTCAGCCAGGTAAGAGATGAATCTCTTTGGACACATCTAGGCAGGTCCTTGGGAAAGAGATATACATTTGAATGAAAGTCTCTTTGTCTTGATAGAATTTGGACCTCACTGGAACACTTCTGAGCGCCCAGCCATGGTGCATGGGACAAAACATCATTTTTGGAGTCAGAGAACCAGGGTTCAAATCCCATATCCATTTCCGTGAGGCCCGGGAAGAGAGTGTTAATGAAGGCTTGCCTTGGATAGCTTACCTTCCTTTGTGGGCGACCTTTAAGCGTTCACCTTCTTGGACAGGTAGGCCGTTCTTAGTCCATTTTCCTGATATGTTTTCAGAGATTTCACACTTCAAGCAGATTTCCTTTCCAAGTTTCTCAGTTATATCTGTTAGGGGCTGCAATATCTTCAGGGGTCTCACTAAGGAAATGGATAAAATGGAAAAATGCAGGACTGAAACTGTGGACTGGTTTTACAACCTCCCAATGCCTACTGTTTGCATGGACACATTAGAAAAGCCTATGACTGAAACAAGTATTATAAAAGCACAATGGCAGCATTGTATATCTTTTTTAAGTAATTAGAATAATAAACATAAAGTTATATGAGCTAAGAGACAGAGGAGGAAACCAAGGGGATTTTCCTGATGTGGTCCTTTTGTGAGATGGAGAAATAACCATGACTCCTACATCTCGTTCTCAGTTCTGCATATTGATCATCATCACAGCCAGTTATCATTGGGTCATCTTGTAATATTAATGATCAGTTGGGCCTGATCATGTTGTGATGTGAACCGTGACTTTTTCTTAAAACAGTAATTCTATTGAACACATTAACTCTTGGAGCATCCTCAGTACAGACCCTCTGAATGCAATGTACCTGGGCTCACTCCAAACTGAGTCCCATTTTTTTCAGCTTTGGATTTGGGCCCACTATCTGTATTTTGGCAGAATGTTCATCGAGCATTGCATGCTCATGTAATTGATGGATGGAAACTCAGGGATCCTATGTGCTTCAGTATTGTTTATATTTAACAACCATGTATTAAATATTTACTATATGCAAGCAGCGACTAGGGGTTTGGAATGCAAATATAAAAAAATGAAACAGTCTTTATGTTCAGGAAAATTACAGCTTATTGTGAAGGAAAAGGAAAATGAATAGCAGTATAGCTTCATGAATAGAAAATTGGCCTTGAATCAGGAAGACCTGGTTGATGCAGACTGGTTCTGTGATCTTGAGCACATTACTTAATCTCTTAGTATTGTAGGCACCTAAGACTATAAATTATTGTTATTATTAGTAGTAGTAGTAGAAATAATAACAATTCACATTTATTAAGCACCTTCTATGTGCCAAGGACTGTGCTAAAAAAACTTTATAATTATTGTCATATTTAATTCTCACCCCAATCCTGAAAGGCAGGTGCTATTATTAATTCCACTTTACAGTTGAAGAAACTGAGCAAATAGGGTTAAGCGACTTGTCCAGAGTCACCCAGCTAGGAAGGAGCTGAGGCTGGATTTGAACTCATTTCTTCACTCCAGGTGTCCAGTGATACCACTTAGCAGAGATGCCAAAAAATGCAGAGAAAGTGCCGATTGTAATCATCAACTGATAGAGTGGGAGGGGTGGAAGTGATATTTATCTGGGCTTGGATGATAATTGTTAGGTTCTATTTTTTTTTTTTCTTTAAGCAAGGAAATATGCACATAAAATTTGAAGTAAAGTTGAAATCTGACATTCAGTTTTTAAAGCCATTCTTGACCACTAGTTTCTACCCGTCTCTACTGTTTGCTCTTTGATTTAATGTTCTATGTGAAATAAAGACTTGGCTAGAACCTCCTGCAACAGAAACAGATCACAAGGAGTTGGAAGACTTCTTAGGATCCTGGATTCCCACTGGAGGCCCTTCTGAAGCCATCAGGTTTAATCCTCTCCTTTTACAGGTGAGGAGCCTAAGGTCCAGGGATGTATAAGATGTGCCCCAAAATCACACAGGTGGTTAGCAGGCAAGCTGGGATTTGAACTCAAGTCTTCTGGATTCCAAATCCAACATACTTTTTTTTTTTTTTTTTTTAACAATACTATGCTGCACAAAAAAAAAAAAATGGTACAGGACATTTTGTTAATTTACAGGAATTTTTGTTAAATTTGTTGTTAATTTCCTGTAATCAATAGCGACAAACTTAAGAAACAATCACTATTGGAGATGCAGGTGAGGAAGACTTACAATCCACACTCAGTTTGGCAGAAGACTGTCCCCCAGTTGTCATGACAGAGTACTCCGCGCTGTCCGCCTTGGTGGCTCCTTCTATGATCAAGATGTGCTTCTTCCCTTCCACTTTGACCCAGTATCTAGATTTTGGACCCATGACAATCTCCTCACCATTCTTAAACCTTGATGACAAATGAAAACAATTTCCACATCATGAATGGAGAACTAGAAATGTTCTGGTGGCTCCTTTATTCCATAAGATAAAATCAAAATCAGGTACTAAGGGGGAGGGGTACCGAAGGGTAGTAGAAAGAGTGCTAGACTTCAAATCAGGAAAAACCTGCGTTCAAATCTGACCATAAGTAAATCATTTAACTTTTCTGAGTTTTGGTTTCCTCATCTGTGCAACAGGGATAATGTTCTATGTAACAGCTACATCATAGGGTTTTTTTAGGAACATCAGATGAGGTAATTTATATAAATCATTTGGCAAAACTTAGAGTTGGATCTTATTTTTCTGTTTTTTGTTTTTTGTCTGTGATTTCATTGATATATGTATATGTGTATATAAAATTCCCAATGAGGAAATCCTTTTTCTTTTTTTTAAAAATATATTAAAGTATAAATTAGATATACAATAAGTATACATGACCAACCATTATTTTGCTGTACAAAAAGAATCGGACTCTGAAATATTGTACAATTAGCCTGTGAAGGAAATCCAAAGTGCAGGCAGGCAAAAATATAGGGATTGGGAATTCAATGTAATGGTTCTTAGTCATCTCCCAGAGTTCTTTCGCTGAGTGTAGCTGGTTCAGTTCATTACTGCTCCATTGGAACTGATTTGGTTCATCTCATTGCTGAGGATGGCCAGGTCCATCAGAATTGATCATCATATTGTATTGTTGTTGAGGTATATAAGGATCTCTTGGTCCTGCTCATTTCACTCAGCATCAGTTCCTGTCAGTCTCTCCAGGCCTTTCTGAAATCATCTTGTTGGTCATTTCTTACCGAACAATAATATTCCATAATATTCATATACCACAATTTATTCAGCCATTCTCCAACTGATGGACATCCATTCAGTTTCCAGTTTTTAGCCACTACAAAAAGGGCTGCCACAAATATTTGTGGAGGAAATCTTTTTTCTAAGGCAAATTTGTATGAGGAAACTCTTCTTGAAATCAAGCCCAAATTCTACACTTTGAAGCTTAAGCCCTGTGCTCCTGATTCCACCCTCCGTGACCAATCCAAACAAATCCAATCTCTTTTTCCCATGATAGCTCTTCAAACACTTTGAGATAGCTATAGTGTGCTCCCCCTTATTCTGGCTGGGAGTTGGGAAAAAAAGGTCATTTAGGCTTAACATCAGGGAAGTCTTGGCTCAGCATAGCTGTCCCCAAAAAGAAGAGATTGCCCAGAAAAAGGTAGGTCTTCCAGTGAAATCTTTGGTGTTTGGATTGGACTAGATGGCCACTGAGGTCCCTTATGATTCTCAGATTCTGTGATTCTTCAGTCTAAACACTCTTAATTCCCTCAAAAAAAAAAAAAAAAAAAAAAAACACTGACATGGCAAGATTTTGTCTCCCTCTGGATATTCCCTGGCTTATCAGTGACCCACTAGCAATCAGACTAGTGCAGAGGTATTCTATTCCCTGAATCTGGGTCCCTCATAAATGATGTCTTATTTCATATGGCCCTTGAAAAATACTATTAAAAATTACATTCACCACATTTTCAAAAAATACAATGATAAGAACCCTGTAAATAAAGCTCTGGCTCCAGGCCAGAAGGCATCTATTCTAGTGGATTCCTATTATACCATTTGTGTTACTTAGAACAAAACACCTTAGTTTCAGATTCAATTCTGAAAATGTCAACATAAATATGGAAGAAACTATTTCTATCTCTACCAAGACCAATGATAACTTCATTTTACAAAACTGCTTCTGGAAGCACATTTTCACAGCCAGTGTTTCTGCTAAAGAAAGATGTGTAACCCTCAGCAAGTCACTTAACCCCAAATGCCTTGCCAAAAAAAAAGTAAAATTAAAATTAAAAAATGCACATGTTTAGCATATATTGGATTACTAGCTGTCTAGAGGAAAGGGTGGGAAAAAAGGGATGGAGAAAAAAATTTGGAACACCAGGGTTTTTCAAGGGTGAATATTGAATAATATCTAATGCATGTTTTGAAAGTAAAAAACTTTAATAAAAAAACTACAAAAAACTTAATTAATTAATTAAAAAAATTTTTTTGTTTTCATTATTCATTTTTGTCAAATTTGGAGTTCCAGATTGTTTTCTCTCTTCCCCCTTTAGTGTTCTTCTCCTCAAGAGAGCAGGCAATCTGATATAGATTATACATGTACAATCATTTAAACACATTTCCACAGTAGCCATTTTGTAAAAGAAAAAAATAGAACAAAAGGGAAAAACTATAAAAAAGAAAAAGAAAAAAGGTAAAAATAGTATGCTTTCATCCTCATTCAGTCTTCATAATTCTCTCTCTGGATTCAAATGGAATTTTCTATCCCAAGTCTACTGGAATTGTCTTGGATCATAACATTGCTGAGAAGAGCCAAGTCTATCACATAATCTTGCTATTATTGTGTAAAATATTTTCTTGGTTCTGCTCACTTCACTCAGCATCAGTTTATATAAGGGTCTCCAGGCTTTTTTGAAACTAGTTTGCTTATTGTTTCTTAGAGAACAATAATATTCCATTGCCTTCATATTTATCCATTTCCCAATTGATGGGTATCTACTCAATTTTCAATTCCTGTCACAACAAAAAAAGAGCTGCTACAAATAATTTTGTACATTTTCCCTCTTTTGTGATTTCTTTGGGGTGCAGACCCACTACTTACATAATAAGCAGGCTAATTTCCAGTAAGCCTGGAAAGATGAATATTAACTAATGCTGGAATGAAATAAGCAGAATCAGGAGAACATTGTACACTAACAGGAACATTGTGGGATGATGAACTATGCTAGATTTAGCTCTTCTCAGCAATTTAGTGATCCAAAACACTTCCAGTAGACTTGGGATGGAAAATGCCATCCACACCCAGCGAAAGGACTATGAGAGTAAATGTGGATCAGAATCTACTATTTTCACTTTTTTTGTAGTTTGTTTTTTCTTTCTTGTGACTTTTCCCTTTTGTTCTGATGTTTCTTTCACAACATGACTAACATAGAAATACATTTAAAATGCTTGCCCATGTATAACTTCAAAAAAAGTGTTTTTGGCAATTTTTGTTTTTTTGCCAATCAACATAGACATGGCATACTCAGATTAAAGTTGGTCCCAGAAGTTAAATTTCCCAAATCTTCATCACCATTTTAATGAGACACGTTAGTAAATAAGACCCAGGATGGGAAGTATCAAGACATCTTACTTTGGTTCAGGGCTGGAGAGCTTTTTTTTTCAGCTTTTTCTTTTCAGATTGTCTGATAAAACTTAGGGACTTTTCTCAGAATCACATTTTTAAATAAATAAAAGATAAATAAAAAAATACAGGATGAAAAAGGAAACTAAAAATTAGTGAAAATAAAGATGTGAGGAAATTTCCCAAGAAATGAGAGCCAAAACCTTCCAATTTTTGTCCATTTAAAAATTGACAGAGCTCACAGGTGGAAGAAAGGTTGCTTACCATTTTACATTGGCATCATCCTCAGACACCTCGCATTCCAGTTCTACTCTTTCCCCACAGTAGGCCTTGGTATCCTCCAGTTGTTTGGTCACCATTATTGGGGGCTCTAGCGTGAGAGACAAATGAACCAGTCACCCAAGAGCTCTGGTCCTAGACTTGCATCTTCTGCTTTTAACCAGCCACACAGTGGGAAGATGCTAACTCTCCTGTAGGGTACACGAACCCTGCTCTTACCCCCAGCACCATCTCTTGTGGGGCTACTCCTTTGGACAGGTATGGACATGTGCAGGGATAGGGATGATTTAATATAATCTGTAATTTAATTGATGGAGGAATCTTCCAGTGAGAAATTCCCTTTATCAAATGCAAGTCAGAACTTTCCCTGCAACTTAGTTTTAGAGAATATCCTAGAGCTGTGAGAGATTACGGGACTTGTCTAGGGTCAGAAAGCCTTAACTCCGAATTGAGTTATCAGCTCACAGTACCACACTGCCTCATATGGTCCATATCCTGACGTCACAGTAAAAAAGTTTTGATATTTTTTTAAACCTAGCTCAGTGACTGAGAACCAAAGGCAGTGGACATTTGCTCAGTAGTGGTGGTCAATCTCTTTTAGACTAGAGTGACCTGATATACTGGATCCAGCCCCAAGTAGGAATAGAAGTAACAACCAACACAAACAGTTCTTAGAGATGAGGCTATGTTTACTTTGGGAATCCAAGGGTTTATTTTATCCTATTTTAATAACAATCGCTGCTCTCTTGAGTATTTTTTTCTACAAAGATCAAATAGCTTGTTTTCAAAACTCCAGGCTCCTCACTGAAGTAAAGTTTTAGTTGCCAAACTAATTTATATAAACTTCCTGTTGGAATATGAAGAGATTTAGTTCCTCTTCTGTACCTAATCATTCTCCAGAAATATTCCTGAACTCCTGGATTTGGGCTGTGAATGAGAGCAGGGAATAACAATGAAAAGCGGGGAGGATAGCATGGAAGCAGTTGCTGAAAATGAAGAAATGCAAGAAAGACATGAGAAAACAGCTGTTCAAGCAGATCAGAGGGTCACCAAACACTTTTTAGGAAGGAAAGACCTAGAGGATATCTGAGTCCATTCCTCACACTGGCACTGGTGGTCTTTCTTGCAGCCTATATAATCTTTAAAATCCTGGCTTCTAAAGTTAGTCACAGTGCTTCCAGGATACGATAAGGCAAAATAGTAACTTGAAAGAGGAATTCTCAGGTCGTTAACCCAAGCAGAGAGAGAAGCAGCTGCTTTCAAACAGGAAAAAAAAAATAAGTGTGATTTAAGTAATTTTACCTCTTACAAAGAGTTCTGTGGAACATTTCTCATCTCCAGCTGTCACATAATACTCTGAATCATCTGTCATCTGGCAGTTATTGATAAACATGATTCTCTGGCATCCTTTGTGCTCAAAGATGTATCTGTTTTTAAATAGGAAAACTCATGTTAGTGAAATTGATTTTTTTTGGTTCTGACTCAAAATGATAATTTGAAAAATAAGTTGGTCAGTGTGAGCTTCTTAAATTCACCAACTTTGAACACTGAAATTTGACCTCTTCTTTTGGCTTTTCATTTCTAGCATGGATTTTGTATAATGTTCAAGGATGATGAACATTTCACCCAGGAAATGCCATCATTGACAGGAAGTTTTTTCAGCCCTGGCCCTCCCCATCACTAATCTGCAGCTGCTGCTTCTCATGGTGAGGGAGAGCTCTATGTACAGAAGCATCCAGATTAGCCTTCTTTTTATTTCCACAGGGCTTTCTTTATCCTCTGGACTTTCCTATCATGCCCTTCTGCCCAGAATCTTCCTTCTCCCATGCCCACCTTTAGTTTCCTTGTTTTATTCCCTCATTAGATTGTAAGCTTCTCCAGGGCTTTCTTTTTGTATTTGCAGTGCCAGTTCTGAGCCTCGTGCCTGGCACATAGTAGGCACTTAATAAATGTTTCTTGACTGACTAACAAGTTTTAAAGGTGGAGGCTCAGCCACGGTTTTTTGGCCCATCTTCACAAAGCTAGTATACCTCATAGACAGGTCTTCCCAACCTTAAGCCCAGAATTCCTGTTTTGGGAACATGAATTCCTCTGATTTTTATGATTTTACCTTATCCCCCTTTTTATCTCATATATTCCTTATTTTGTTCTTTGCTTTGAGAGTTGGATATACACAGGAAATTCTACTGGCTTAGGGAACACCTGTCATGGGAATTCTGTCTCCCTACTGATTTTCTTTATTACTGAGAGTGTCAAAGGACCACTTAAGAGCATTGTGAGGTTGGACAGCTTGTCCAGAGTCACAGAAGCCGTGTCAGAGGCAGGTCTGGAACCCAGGGCCTGCTGACTTCTAGGTCAGCCCATTATATCACCTGCCTATGTTTATATAACATGCATAAGTGCATTAATTTAAGAATCAGACTGTTGGAAGTAGATTCTAACGTTGTGGAGAAGGAGACTGAAGAGTGAGAACTACAGTGAATCCTCCATGTTTTGCCGCCCTATATAAATTCCAAATGTGTTGAAATTCTGGGGTGAAGTTTTCATTTTTTCATCCATACCTTTTGGCAACAGATATCACAACAAATGATACCTGTTCGCCAAAACATGAAGCAGTGTAAGATCAATTTATTGTTTTATTTATAAGCAAAAACCAGAGTTCAGATGATAGCTTTCTCACATTACTTGGGTGATTTTAAGCAAGGAACTTCAAACTTCTTCACCTCAGTTTCCTCATCTGCAAAATGGCCTCAGAGGTACCCCCCAGGCCTACTCCCAGCTCTAAATCTAGGATCTCATCAGCATGCATTAATTCAACACTTACTTTGTACTGGGCCGTATTTCTTGTCCATTTTTATACCATTTCACTTCTAACTTTGGATCCGCCAACTCCACCACAAATCTGACCTTACCACCTTTGTCTACCTGATAGGCAGGATCAAGAATTTTTGAAAAAGCTGGAAGGAAAAGGAAGAAGAAACATTTTTAGAAAAAGAAAAAAAAAAGTAAAAGGACCAAGAATTTAAATAGGAAAAATAGATTCACTAACTATATAATAAGAATGCCTACAAATAGGAAGAAGGATTATTAGAAAAAGAAAAAAAAAAGTAAGAGGACCAGAATTTAAATAGGAAAAATAGATAGATTCACTAACTATATAATGAGAATGCCTACAAATAGGAAGGATTATTAGAAAAAGAAAAAAAAGTAAGAGGACCAAGAATTTAAATAGAAAAAAATAGATAGATTCATTTACTATATAATGAGAATGCCTACAAATAGGAAGAAGGATTATTAGAAAAAGAAAAAAAAATAAGAGGACCAAGAATTTAAATAGGAAAAATAGATAAGATTCGTTAACTATGTAATGAGAATACCTACAAATAGGAAGGATTATTAGAAAAATAAAAAAAATAAAGAACCAAGAATTTAAAAAGAAAAAACAGATAGATTCACTAACTATATAATGAGAATGCCTACAAATAGGAAGAAGGATTATTAGAAAAAGAAAAAATATATATAATGAGGATGCCTACAAATAGGCTCACTAGAGAAGAATTTATTTTTGTATCTTCCATATTCAATTGTCAAACCATAAAACACAATTTTAGATTCCATGTCTATTTGTGTATGCAATATAGACACAGTTTAAAAAATCTCCGAAGCTTGAAAAAGGAAATATATGTGTGTGTGTGTGTGTGTGTGTGTACATATATATATATATATATCTTTTTTTTTTTTAAAAAAAAGGAAAAGTAAGGAAAGAAACTGTCTTTTCAATGACTTTGAGTTGTTGCTTTGAAAATTCGTTGGAACCTCCCAGGCTAAAATTAGAGGAACCATTATTTTGTTTTGTTTTTTCAGTATAATCATAATCCTTACTAAAACGATTAGCAAGATTTTTCACTTTCTATCCAATCAACATCATTTTATGGAGTCTCCCATGGAGATGAATTCTATCAGCATGGTAAATAGTACAGAAAAACCTAGCTTCTAATCTCTTATCTCTGACACTTTTTAGCTGTGTGATCCTAGGCAAATAATTGTCTGAACTTCATTTGTAAACCAGATCATAGAGTTCAGGTTGGAAGGGAACTAAGATCATCTGATCCAATCTTCTCATTTTCCAAATTGGAAAATTAGGATCCTAAGAGATTAAATGATTTCCCCAGGATCACACAGGTAGTAAACATCAGAAGTAAGATTAGAACCTGGGGCTTTAGACTCCAAAGCCAGGGCTCTTTTCATTAAAACACGCTGGAAAAAATATATATGAATGCTATTTGTATGATCTTCCTCTTAAAGCATAATTAGAAAGCTCTGCATCAGCAGGACAAGAATGGTACCCATAGTACCTGGAAAATCATAGGATATCCTCAGGAGATAATGATCACTTTAAGTGTTAATTACCTCCTCTCCCTTAATCTCCATCAGCTCCACATTTCACTGCATCAGGCTACTTGACTTAATCTTTTAATTTTAACCAAAAAAAAAAAAAAAAAATCCAAACAAGATTAAATTAAAAAAAAAAAAAGATTCCACTTTCTACCTACCTGCGCTTTTCTTCTCAACCCTCCTCATGCGCTTCAGTCGCTTGAGCATGCCTCTCAGATCAGTGATGCCATACTGAAAGGCGATCTTCTCATATTCATTGGGATTGGCATTTTTCAGAAGCTCCCACACATCTATTTCTGGCTCTTCTTCCTGTTGCTTGACTTCCCTACCAAAGGCAAAAGGCGTTAGCCATCCGGGCTAGAGAGGCTACAACTGTCCTTTCAAGAAGGGACAGACCGAGATGAACATTGACTGATGAGGTACCACAATTCCCACTGACATTCTAAGCAAATAAAGCAGACAATTGGTCTCATTGTCTTCGTATTAAATTTTAGGGGAGCTTCCAGGTCCATAGAAATATAGTCACTTACTGAAAATAGTGTTTTCAATTTTTCTGGTCATGAAATTTCCTTTTCAAAATACAAGATATGATTTTTGTTTTTAGAAATACTCTATTTTTGTTTTTTTTCTTCTTTTCTCTTCGCATTTTTTGAGAATTATTTTGAGGACTTTTCTGAAAACATATTTTTAGAATTATCTCATTAGTTCTCTAATGAGAACTAATATCTCATTAGAACTTGTGTTTGATGATATTCCAGAAGAGTTTAAATGTTCATATTCAGATAATGTATTTATTAAAATGGACTTAATATTAGAAGATTTTGATGTTTATAGAAAATGAATGGAATGAAGTATTATGCATAAGAGACAGTGAGGTATAGTGGATAGAGAACTAGCCTCAAAGTCAGAAAGTCCTAGGTTCAAGGCTTGTATCTGACATAAGCCAACCATGTAACTCTGGGCAAGTCATTTAAACTCTTAATGCCTTAGGAGACCCTTGAAGACTGCAGTAAAATCTAGGGACTAGCCCATGCATATATACATATATGTATATGTATGTGCATATATGTAGTATTTACAATACATACATACACATAATATATACATATACACATATACAAAATATATACAACATATACAATAAACACATGAATACATGTGTGTATATGTATGTACATATATATAGTATTTAAAAATATTGATTTACTGTTGGTTTTAAAACCACTTATTTGATTAAAGCAGGCTTAAAAAATTAAATAAGTGATTATTTTGGGAAATTATGGACTGCCCACCTGTTCTTCTGTCCTCCATACAATGTTAAGAGATCTAAAAGGTGGTCCCCAAAATATTGGGACCCCCTTTGGGGTCAACATTTTCTCATCTGTAAAGAAGGGAATTTGGTATAGATCAGAAGTTACTATCTTATGGTTCATGAATTAAAATATATGTATATGTATATATACATATAAATATATATTTTTAAATTCATGGGCTACAACATAGTAATAGACAGATTATATATATCTATGTATGTTGACAACTATTTCAAAATAATAAGTTTTGTGCTTTTAAAAACATTATTCTGAGAAGGCATCCATAGGCTTCCCTAAACTGCCCAATGAGTCCATGGCATTAAAAAGGCACAAAAAGAAATATCTGGATTAGATGATTTCTGAGGACCCCTCTGGTTTCTGTATCCTGTGTTTCTTTTAAAGCTACTCTTAACTACATCTTCTCAACTCCTCTGCGAGATATAGCCACTTTCCAGAATCTCAGAATGTCAGAGCCAGAAAGGAAGTCAGAAGACTTTTATTCCTATCTGTACTTCAAAAAGGGCCTGTCTACACTAAACCTTTGTCTACTAAACCCAAGTATCCTTTGCTTAAGACTTCCAGTAAGACAAGGCAGCCCATTCTACTTTCGACTAATTCCTTCCTAACCAATTGTTAAGAAAGTTTTCTTTACATCAGCTTTAAATTTGGCCCGTTGAAGTTTGCACCTATTTGTCCTACTCCCTACTTTGTTGTTTTAAGCAAAAGCAGAGGAAAATAACAACATTTCTTATCGAGATTCCTCAAATTTCATCTTTTAGGCTTATATAACTTATATAAATAATTCTATCTCCATAAAATTTAAATAAATTGACAGTTCTATTAACTCATTTTTGGTATAGATTAAAGTACTAAAACGTTTATATAGATCCTATTCCTTTAGAGTAGATTTTAATGGAGGATCAACATCATCCAATTGCACTAAAAATTGGTCCTGTATGTTGTTGGAAGTGCCCAAAGTTTGGAGATCTTTTGATTTTAAATAAATTTTGGTTGTAATAAAATTGGTACTAATGATATTTTACTTTATACAGGAGAAGTAGAGATGGCAACCATATCTTACAATGAAAATGCATGCAATTCACAAACCCATAGAAAAACTTACATTAATAGTAACTGAAATATATTATTATATTAGTAAAGCATGTTAATGGAATATAATCTTAAGTGACAATACCACTCTAGTCAATGAGATAAAAATAATAGTTAAGGATGTGAAGAGAATGAAAAAAGGAGACACAGGCTATCTACCTTGTCTGATATTTTTCGTTTTCACTTCTCTTACTTTGATAATACTTTCTTTTGCCCCTACAAACACCTGATATGATCAGATTTGCTTTAAAAAAAATTTAAAATCTTTCATAAAATAAAATTTAGGTCTTTTGTTTAGTATTTTGTTAAATGCTATCTAGTATTACTATTTAATTTTTCATGTGTTTTTTTGCCTGGACATCTTGGGTGAAATCATACATATATATATATATATATGTATATATATGGACAGAGACCCTATCTTAAGTTTTTTAGTATTCCTCATTTTATTTACCATAATTTTCTACAAATATTACATAAATGCAAAAACCATAAACTAGTAATCTTGGTGTTGGAACTAGCGTCCTCCAATCAACTTCATAATTCAGGATGTGAAAATAATGGGAGCAATTTGTATAAATTCATCTGAGTAGGAAGGAGGTTTTAGTAACTAGAATAGCCAGTGTATTATGTAAATTTTGTGACCTGGGGACAAAGTAGTTAGGGTCCTGAGTGTATAAGTGATCAATATTATGCTGATTGATTTATTATTTTTTAAAGATTCTGTGAAATCCTATGTAAAATTCTGTAGGAGTAGCAGCCAGAGCCAGACTCAAGAGAGAAAATATAAGCTCAATTCAATTCAAGTAAAATTTCACTGGAGAATAATAGCACTGTTTTTCAATAGAAGGAAAATCACAAGATTTGATCTCCAGGCAAACAGAAAGTCACAATCAATCTTTTGAGCTGTTACTTTATAATGATCAACCTAGCACTTGCTGGGAGAACTCCTCCCAAATCATTTACAAACGTGTTTTGTAAAATATAAATATAACAAAATTAGCTATCTGGGATCTGGATGTGCATCTCAGATTGGCTGCTTACCATGTCTCTCTCTGGAGGTCCCTTACTTCTATGATACTAATTATGTCCTTACTGAGATTATTAAGGTTTTAAGAGAATGGCCAGTGTTGTACAAGTAGGTAAGATAATCTAATTCTTTCTTTTCCACTTGCCATGCATCCAAAACAAGGTATGAAATTCTGCCAGAACCTTTTATGACCAATGTTGGTATTTTAGCTACTATGGCTTCTGTCAAATCTGACTGAAAGGTATTGCCATACTAATAATATCTGATCTTCTGGCAAAGCCATCGTCCTGAAAAGAACACCAGGTTAGGAGCCCGGAGGTCCAGGATTCTTCCTTATCTAGCTCTGTGCTATTACACAAGCCCCTCTCTGAACTTTAGCTATTTCAGCTGTAGAAGACTGAAAACTCCATTTCTGCTACCTACTTCCTAGGGCTGAGGTGAGGATCAAAAAAGATCATTTTTGTAAAGTACCTTAAAAATGATTAAATGCAAAAGAAATAAGAGACACTAGTAAAAATCTTTAAAGTTCAAAGAAATGGAGCTTTCTATCAAGTGCAAGGTACTGGATTAGTGCCCTGTATTGATGGGTTAACCAGAGGTGATCTATTTTCTCCAACTGAATTTCTAATCTTTGTTAGTCCATGGCTCATCTTAAAGATCTGTGTTGTACAGCAGAGATCTGTCTACATCAGTCTCCATTTTCATATCTTCTCATCCCTAGCTGGTGGGAGGAAAAGGTGAAGTTTCACAGATGAATTTTTCAAAAGATTTTTTTTAATATTTAAAGCATTTCCTCAAATCTTTCAAATGAATAAACAATTCTTTCCTTTCTCTATTTTCTTAGATTACACTGTTAAACTCTCCAAGCAAAACATGTTAGGAAGAAAGACCATTCATTTTAAACTTGACTTTTCTGTGCACGAAGCTAACGGTTTCCAGCCCACAGCTCCTCACTTTGCAATTGGTTCTCACCTACGTTTCAGGAGACCACTAAAGTCAAGTTCTCCTGCATCCTCTTGTCCTTCACCGCTGTTGTTAATAAAAGAAAAGCAAACCGGTGTTAACTCACTGAGACAAGGACCACCATCCATTGCAAACACTCTAGAGAGAACGTATATGCAATTTTTTTTGGCACACCAGGAACAGGACTAAAATAAACACAAACTTGTATTTTTTTTCACACAAGGGACAGTTTCTATTTCTAGCAGGTGCACTTGTGGAAAAGTCAACACAAGGACTTGTGTTATGCTCCAGTTTCAGAAAAGTTTCTGTGATCTGCATCATGGGAAGGAGGGTTCACATTGATGAAATCACAGACCCAGCAAAGTACCCATATTCCATAGATTGCATATATATCAAGTTGCATAGATTTGTGTTATAATTGAGTAACACAAATGCATTCAAGCCAACCAACAGAAAGTTCTTTGTTTTTGCAACTTTGAGGTCTAGACAAAGGACTTTGGCGATCTCTGTCATGCAAGGGGACAGAGATTGGCTTTGGTCTAAAGAATATCAGTGTCAAATACATAGAAGAAAGCCTCGTAGCCCAAGTTACCCTGGTGGTGAAAATGAGCAGATAACATGTTTAAAAGAAAAAGAAAATCCAACATTAGGTCTGATTCCAAAGTGGAGATAGAAGGTAGCTTATTTAAAGATGCATTCCTTTTGATCTTATAAGGGAAATAATTTATTTTTGGTTACAACAGCAATATTTACTCAAGCTTTTTTTTTTTTTTTTTTTTTTTTTTTTTTTTTACTATAAAGAAACCATTTCTTTGGGCTTCATTGAATTAGCAATGAAGCTTTTATTATTTATTTGGTAAATCATCTCCTATAGAAGAATGCATCTTAGATTTGGCATGCAGTCACCTTTTTGGCTAGAGAGAGACTTAACTGAGTCTGAGCAGAAGCTAAAGAATTGACATCAAAATGGTACCATTTACTTACATGTTTAAAATTTAAAATGGAGGTTTTGTTTCCTGCTGTTTACAAATGTTATTTATAGTTTTCTAAGAAAGCGTCTGTGGGGTTAAAAAAAACAATGTGCATACAATACACAAGTTATAACGGTGCGAGGAAAAAAGTACGTTTTCAAGAAAAGTTTATTTTAAATTAATAGCAAACATTTGGAGCTAGGAGAGGCCTTTCTGAGGTATGCACATTTCTATATTTCCAAGGACATAAATTTGTATTTTTAAGTTTTTTCCTTTTCCTTGTAGAATAAACTTGTTCAGAATACAAATTTCTTTTTGAGATAAATATTTGCAGTGCCCTGCTTAAAAACTGGGGTTAGAGACAGGGAGGAAACCAGGACTTGAAGTGTTCCACTGTCATTTTTCCAAAAGGGAAAAAAATAAAGTTGACAACAGGGTTATTAGGAAATATTATTTTATTTGTGGGTTCATCAGTTAAACAAACACTTATATTTTCATTGATGAAGGCAGTAGAACGGCAAGTATGCTTAAAATAAAAAAATACCTAATTGTAGTTTTTTTCATTGCTTTGAAACAAAGATTTCAATTCAATATAATTTTTAAAAAATATAATGAATAAAATACAGATGCTACATGGGTCAAAATATTTAACCCAATTAAAGAGTTGGTACCATATCAAATTAACTTCCATCAGTCAAGGAATGACAGTAAGGGGTAGGGCTATTTGCAGTGTGAGTTTCTTCTGCAAACTATTTAAGATCCTTTCTAATCCATCTATTCTGACCAGATTATTATTCATCCCTTCTACATTTGCCAAAATTATATTAGGTGTTTATGTTTCGCCCAACTCCAGCTTTTTTAAAAAAAGTATGCTCTTCAGTACTCTAATTCGGGCAATGCAATGTTTAAATGATGCCAATTTCCATGGCAGCCCATGTGTGTAGATTTGTAGGGGTGCTTTCTGATGTATAGTTAAGGGCTTGTAAAAATTGAATTGACGATTCTGTGGTCTTTAGATGAAAAGCAACATAGATGGCAAGTTTTTGATATTATCTATCTTGTATCACATAAAGGAAATAATATGTGGACCTAAAAAGGAATAAAGAAACACATTTCTACACCTTCTAAGCCAAACCCTGGCCCATACTTTATCCGTGACTCTAACAGATTTTTTTTATTAATATACTGGCTTCTTAGATATGCTTATGTAACTAGGCTACTTTTGAAGCAAAGTCCTTGAAGGCAAGAAGTCATGTCTAAAAGATAATCATTTTCCAACTGGCCCAGGATGATTTGACCCTAACTCGGCAGGGGATTAGCTTCCCAAAGCAGCCTGGGGAAATTCCCATGATGTCAACTGACTAGACAAGACTAGACAGAGTTTCTAGGAGTATAGCAGGTCACTAACTCATGTTCCCGCTCCCCAGAAAAGTACAAAAATGGTCAGTTATCTGACAGAACATTAGGTGGGTATCCAACTGCCCTTTAGTCTGCTCTGACCTTCTCTGTCTCTCAGAAGCTGTTTGTCTCTGTGATTAATTCAACATGACTAGTAGGGGACATTTGGGTTTAAATAATAATGATCTTCTCTGATACTGGACCAGGAGCAAATTTGTCCCAAAGATGTGCCAGACGGAGTTTGAAGGTCCTATAATTATAAACAATGAATTTAAACAATGTTCTTCAAATAGTACATTTCATATCTAGGGATATTGAGGAGGATTAAAGATGATTTCATTTACAATCCAGTCTAAAAGCTTCTGAGCTTAGGGAGATTGGAAAAAGATAAGAAAAGAAAATGAAAAGTTTTTAAGGTCCTTCAGGCTAGGGATCTCCCAGTTACTGGGAGATAGGGAGGGAGTGGAGAGAGCTCACCTCAGCATCAAAAGGACCTGGATTTAAATTCTACCTTAGATACTCCCAAGCTGTATGACCCTGAACAAGTCAATTAGTCTCTCTGTATCTCAGTTTTCTCAACTGAAAAATGGGCATGATAGCACCTGGCTCATGGTATTATTAGGAGGGTTAAATGGAACAATATATGTAGAGAACTTTGCAAACCTTAAAGAGTTATATAAATGTTAACTCTGCTTATAGTGCTTGATCAGCCATTGGATAAACTGAGTCTCTACCCTAAGCTAAGGTGTAAAGATGGGGAAAAAAAGAAAGATGTTTCCATTCTCTACATCAAAGCTTCTTAAACTGTGGGTCATGACACCATATAGAATCATATAACTGAATGTGGGAATTGCAAAATTATTATTCATTATCAGCAAATATTATATATATACACTTAATCCCTGGGGTTGAGTAAAAATTTCCTGGGTAAAAAGGGATTGTGTGTGGAATGATGGCCAGGAGGTACCATGGAGAGCTCCACTCTTTCAGGAGTTAAATTTTTAAACATGTGTATGCATGTATGTATGCTTTCATTATATAACATAACCTGGGGGAAAAAAATCTATTTCAGGAAGAAAAACTCTGAGTTTTTTGAAAACCAAAGTGAGGAAAATGTGGGTTTGACTGGAGTCAGTTCATTCTAAGACTGATCGTACATTAAATTTGACATGGCCCTCCATCCCATCCCAATCCCAAGCTCATCTCTAGCCCTTCAATTAATCTAGCCTCAAACACATGGAGAGGTATGTGATTGTCCATGATTGGCAGTCCTATCAAAGGAATACAAGGAGGAGGGGGCAACAAGTGCCCTTATCCTATCCCATTTTATTACATAAGTTCTATGTGTTCCAAGATGCCCATTTGAAGTTACCTTCTTTTGAAAGCAGATCTGATATCAATGTTTGGAGTGGTTCCAGTAGATTCTTTAAAAGAAAAGAAAACAAGAGTTAATGGCCCTGAAGAGAAGGACTTTGGGTGCGATCAGAGCTCCAGCTGAAGCAGAGAGGACCAGGGTTCTTGCAGAGCTAGACCATGAGCCATACAACTTGGTACACTGGAGTTAGAAGACCTGGATTCAAATTCTACTTCTGCTACTTATCACCTGTGTAAATCTATAAACACCCCCAAATGTCTCTAGCTCTGTTTCTTTACTTAGTTGCAGTTTTTTCTTGTTCTGAATCTATGATTCTGTGATTCTACAGTCGCTAAGATGATCTTAGAGATCATCTAGTCCAATCTCTCAAACTGTGTGAAAATCCATTCTATATCTTTCCTGACAGAGAAGTCAAGCTTCTTGAAAACTCTGGTGATGAGGAACTCACTTTCTGGTAAGGCAGTCTCTGTTTGTCATTGTTGGGGAGTTTTGACTGATGAGGTCTTTTTTATGATGAACCTCAATCTTCCTCCTTGAACGTGGGAATAAAACAAGAGTACTTCTGCCTCTGACACTTACTAGCTGTGTGACCTCAGGAAAAACCAGTCATGTCTCTGGGTCTCCCTTGGCTCATCTATAAAATGGATTGGCTAAAAGTATCTGGAACACCACCATTTTAAGAACTGGATGAGAAAGGATGGGAAAATAGTTTGAACTCTAAGGCATACTTCAAGGTAAGTGATTAGGATGGTCCTTTGGATACAAAGAGCAATCCAGCATATAAAAGATTGTGCTACTCTTTGGGGTTCCAGGCAGGATGGTACAGGGATATAGATCTTTGGGTTTGTGCTCCACAGATATGAATTCTAGACTGGGCTTTTCACTTATGAGCTGTAGAACAATAGGGAAGTCTCTCTGGGCTGCAAAATAGAAAGGCCTGGACTAGATGATCTTCAAAGACCCTAAGACTGCCAGTTCTAAAATTCTATGGATGGCTTATCTTTTTCTTGTTGAAATACAACCGGTTTATTCAACCATCTCTCATAACTATCATTCAATTTTGCTAAGGCTTACAAAGCACTTTTCTCAACAGCCTTCTGAGTGAGGTACTCCAAGTATCATTGGAATTCTCACTTATTCCAAGAGATTTTTTCATCTCTTCTTTCAGATTTCCTTTTCTCTACTCTTAGGACCACCTTGTAGTTTGTATGTTGTCTCCCACTCTTGCAGGAAAGTGAGCTTCTTAAGGGAAGAGAAAATGTTTTTGCCTTTCTTTGTATCCTTGGTCCTCGATATAGTACCCTATACACAGGAAGTGCTTAATATATGGTTGCTTGGTAGTGTGACTTCCTATTTTGTCGACCAAGAAGCCACAGCACTAGAAGGTAAAGTGATTTTGGAATATGAACCCATATATTCTGATTCTAACTTCAGAATTCCTTCCAGCATCCTATATTGTCTTTATTTCCCATGAGTCATAGAATATAGAACCTTCACCATCCTTCCTGTGTTCTTCTAGATATCTAGGTTTCATATCTTTTCTTGTCTGTACAATTAAAAAAAAATAACCATTATATTCTTAACCCCTGTCTCACTTCTACTAAAGGAGTATTCTGGATTTTATTATGGGAGAGGAAGTAATCTGGGTTCTCAGAGGCTAAGTCATCTGATTTAAAAGCCCAGAGAGTTTCTACTAAGCTGAGTTTGCTTCTGTTACGGACTCAGGTAGGAACGTTAAGACTGTCATTCATGGATTAAACTAGCAAAGTCTGGCAAGGGTCATCACCAGAAGACTAGACACCAAGGAATGATTTTTTTTTTTTTTTTTTTGCTGAGAATATTGGGGTTAAGTGACTTGCCCAGGGTCACACTACTAGGAAGTGTTAAGTATCTGAGCGTATCTGTATACTGTATCCACTGTGCCACTTAGCTGTTCCCCCCCCCCATAAAGTTATATTTTATAAACTAATTCCTTTCAGAGCTAGCTAATGTTTGCTATCCCTTACAAAGAACCAGAAAGATCCCAATAGCAGCAGGAGCTTACCATGTACTTCAAGGTCAAAGGAACAGCTATCGGACTTGTCCTTGTAGTACACTTCACACCTGTAGTTTCCGGCATAGTTCTCCTTAGCTTGGATGATCTGCATCTCAAATGTGTACATCTGAAATGAGATAGGTTGGTATAATTCACACCTGTTTTATGAGTACAAAGTTTAAAAAGTACAAATTAAAAAGCTCAGAAAGTTCCTACTAAGCTGAGGATGTTTCTGTTATGGACTCAGGCATGGACTTTAAATTTGTCATCAAGGAGTAAACCTGCCAAGTCTGGCAAGAGCCATCACCAGAAGTCTGGACACCAAAGAATGATTTTTTAAAAAGCTATAGTATCTTATAAGTACTGTCTCCAAATGCACAGTTAGGCGGCAATCTGCATTAGTGGAAAAGTAAGATCATGCATCTGTATAGTAGTGAAATATATTTTTTCCTACTAATTTCACTTCAAAATTAAAGCTATTTGGCTCCTGAATACAAGTACTTGGCCATACTCATGATTAGTCACTGGCAGAGTGCATAGAGTACTTGGCTCTGCAGTCAGAGGAAGTGAGTTCAAATCTCACATCTGATTTGGACTACCTTATGCATGTAGGACCTTGGCAAATCAAGTAACTTCCCTGGGGCTCAGTTTCCTCACCTATAGAATTATAGGCTTGGACTCAATTGCTTTTGAGGCCCTTCAAGTAGAGACCTATGATCCTATCATTCCAGTCCTGTATGATCGTAGGGAGATGACTTAATCATCTAAGACTCAGTTATGTTTATGGGAGGGATAAAATAAGAAGGCTGGACTAGATGGTCTCATTCTCCCTTTTCTCTATGATTTTGACTGTCAGAAGGACAAAAGCACCTACAAAAACACAATGATATCATGTGGGACAGCAATGGAGTCAAATTCTTCATTAAGTACAATAGTCCCAGCTTGGTTGTCAGCAGAGAACGCGTTGAGTTGTCTTGCTTTTAGGAGACATCAAGAACAATAACCAGGAGTCCAATATCAAGATCAGACTCAGCTGAGAAGGAAGAACGCCCATCAGTGATTTTGGGGGAAGCTGATGGACTGCCCCTCTGCTATTCCTGGTGCTGATGTGGGATGTGATCCCTCCCTGCTCTGTGGCATCCTGGGCAAAGGCCCAGTCACCTGGGGGTCAGCTACAGCTCTGGAGAATGTAACCTGAGTAGGCAAGACAATGAGCAAATGACTCTGAGGCCATCACTATACCCTAGTTTGCCTTTCAAAGGTTTCCTTCAGCTGAAGATGTTTCCCAGCTTTGCTGGCCAAGTCCATCCATTTTCCTTTGAACCATTTGACTGTGGGTTTTCGGAGAAGATCTTTGGCTTCAACTTTGGCTATAAAGGTAATATTTTCACCTAAAAAACACACAAAATTCCAACTTTAGTTAAAAAATATATACACACTATATATATATATGTATATATATATATACATATATATATTTACACAGAGGTAGACACAGAGATAGAAAGTGATAGAGAAAGAGACAGAGACATGACGGTGGGATTTTGAAGATCTTGGTCTTTAATTTTGGCTATAAAGGTAATATTTTCATCTAAACATACACATAATTCCAACTTCAGTTAAAAAAAGATACACACATACACACACATATATAATCACACACACAGTGTATAAATACATTTATAAAAAATACAAATATACATATATATAGGGGCAGTTACAGAGAGACAGATAAAGTGACAGAGAAAGAGACAGAGACAGAGATAAAGTGACAGAGAGAATTTCATTATCAACTATTTCTATACAGAATGACCCAAACCATTCTTCCAGACTTGAAGTTAATGAAAATGGTTTATTCTCTCTAGATACTTTAGAATACTATTACTACTATTATTGATAGTATTCATACAGTGCTCTAAGATTTTCAAAGTGTTTTACAAATATATAATTTTATTTTCACAAAAACCTTGTGTTATCTTTATTTTACAGATAAGGAAAGAGAAGCATACAGAGGGGTTAAGTGATTTTTCCATGGTGATACAACTAGCAGTGTTTCAAACTGAATTTGAATTCAAATCTTTCTTCCTGGTTCATCACTCATCCACATCCTGGAATCCAGATTCACTGAATAGTTTAGACAACATTCAGGCTTTTCAGACATGGCCTAAACTTAAAAAGCAGACTTTGAATTAATTCGGCAGCAAATCTTTATTTACTAATTTTAAGTTCACCGATTACACAGATGAGGCTTTGTCACACAGCTCAAAAGGAGAGTGATAAGGCTAGGCCTGTGAGTTAACTGGTCTAGGGATCTCTTGGGTGAGGAAAATTCTGTAGCCATGCAAGCCACCAGCTTCTCTATACTTCTAACATTAGAGAATAGCCCAGAGTTCTGAGAGTTGGGGGGAATTCATCCAGGATCACCCAGCCAATCAATCTCTTTCAGAGATGAAACTGATTCTACTTTAAAAAATATTCAAACTCTTTAAATATTTTAGTAAAATAATTAACCTTCAAAAAATCACAAATATTCTCCCAGTAATGCTAGATGCTTGTGAATCTTGGACCACAACCATCTTTGAAAAAAGCAATGATATTCTTAGCTCTTTGCAATGATGATTCAGGACAATTCCAATAGACTTTTGATAGAAAGAGCCATCTGCATCCAGAGAGAGAACTATGGAGACTGAATTTGGCTCAAAACACAGTACTTTTACCTTTTTTTGGTGGTTGTTTATTTGCTTGTTTGTTTTTTTCTCATGGTTCCCCCCTTTTGATCTGATTTTTGTATGCAGCGTAACAAAAATGGAAATATGTTTAGAAGAATTGCATATGTTTGACCTATATTGGACCTATATTGCTTCCTGTCTGGAAGATGTGGGGAAGGAGGGAGAAAAAAATTTGGAACACAAGTTTTTGCAAAGATGAATGTTGAAAATAATTTTTGCATATATTTGGAAAAAGAAAAAGAAAAGTTGCCAGTGACCCAATGGTCAAAAGAGGAATATGGGTAAGACTTGAGTCAGCTTCAGTACCAGGGATGATCTGTTTAAGAAGTGGTGAAAGGGAAGTTACTGAGAAAACATATAATAAGAAAGACATGGACTGGTCCCACAGCCAGAAAGGGCAAGCAGATGGGCCACCCCAGTGCTGCACAATTCCCCACAAAATGGAAAAAAAGGTCTAGACAAAAAGAAGGAAGGGAGATCTCCAACCCAAAGGTAGATCCTTGGAGCATCTGTAGAAGAACATGGATGATGAAATAGTGTCGATGGGCTTTGTTCTGCCCTGATGGAGAGAATATCCACATCAACAAGGTCCCAGATCATCCTCTGAAGTATTAATGGAACAAGGAGCTGACTGCCTATCAGAACTTACACAGCACAGGTCTCTGTGCACATACTCACCAAACCTGTGAAATGTAAATCACCATGACACCTAGGGACATCTTTCAGTTTCTACATTATTAAGACAAAACTAGCTAGCTAAATGGACAGAAAAGCACACATTAAGGATTTATTATGTGCTAGACACGGGAAAGACAAATACAAGCAGGGAAGGTGGTCCCTGCTCTCCAGGACAGCCCTAAATCCCAGACACTCACCAACTTTCACGGTTCCATTCTGGGGCTTTTCCACAAAGAGAACACTTTGTGAGGTGTTGGCATTCTGCTTGTCTTGTTCTTCCCCAACTGGAGATTCACCAACAGACCATTCTAAGAAGCAGGAAGTAAACAGGTTACTTTCCAAGTAAGGTGGTCCCTACAAAGAAGACTTACCTGTGCTTAGTGTTTGGATTAACTCAGGAACCTCCCTTCTTTTAAGGCAAGAGTTTTACTTTCCCATTTGTACAGGGCAGTAGGTTTCAGTAAAATGAGATCTTACAATTTCTGCGAGACTAGTTCTCCATGATAGTGAGGAAAAGAGTTTAGAATGAGAACATTTCTAGAGAGAGAGAAATTTTGCAAACAAGTACCAGGAATTAGCCAGTCTTATGTTCATCAGTGTTGTTCCAAACCAGCCTAATCTTCCTTTTTGAGGTACACAATATTAGCAAATGAATGGATATGGCTACATTCATGTGACTGCTCTAAAGTTGGATGGAACCAGCAGAGCCCATCCATCCCTGAGGAAGAGGGCAAGAAGGATTATAAAGAGATTAGGTGAGTATTCCCAGGCTGATGCTCTTTGCTTGGTGCGTACATGAGAAAGGTCAGCCAGCTGGGCCTGTTGCTCATCCTATGGATAAGCCCATGATTTAGGTTCTTTAATGAGGTACAAGTGAGGAGCTTTGGCTTGTCCAGGCTTGTCTATGACTAGGAAGTCCAAAAGGGACTTTCTGAATCAAGAAAAGTATATATGAGGGAAAAGTCTACAGAATCTTTCCTTCCTTGCCTTCTCTCCCCTTCCTTCCTTCTTCCTTCCTTCCTTCCTCCTTCCTTCCTTCCTTCCTTCCTTCCTTCCTTCCTTCCTTCCTTCCTTCCTTCCTTCCTTCTTTCCTTCCTTCCTTCCTTCCTTCTTCCTTCCTTCCTTCCTTCCTTCCTTCCTCTCCTTCCTTCCTTCCTCCTCTCCTTCCTTCCCTTCCTCCTTTCCCTCCTCCCTTCTTCTTCCTTTCCTCCTCTTCCTCCTTCCTTCCTTCCTCCCTTCTTCCCTCCTTTTCTCTCCTTCCTCCCTCCCTCTCCTTTTCTTTCTTTCTCCTTTCCTTTTCTCCCTTCCTTCTTCCCTCCCTTCCTTCCCTCCTCTGCTCTCCCTCCTTCCCCTCTCTCCTCCTTCTTCCTCCCTCCCTCCCATCCTTCCTTTCCTTCTCTTCTTCTTCCTTTTCCCTTCATTCTCCCTCCTTTCTCTCCCTCCCTTCCTTCCTTCTTCTCCCTCTCCTCCTCTCCTTCCTCTTCCTCCCTTCTCTTCCTTCCTCTCCCTCCCTCCCTTCCCTTCCTCCCCTCTCCTTCCTTCCTTCCTTCTTCTTCCTTCCTTCTCTTTCCCTTCCTCCCTCTCCTTCCTTCCTCTCCTTTTCCCCTTCCTTCCCTTCTTCTTCCTTCCTTTCTCCTTCCTTTCTTCTCTCCTTCCTTCTTCCCTCCCTTCCTTCCTCCCTCCCTCCCTTTCTCCCTCCCTTCTTTCCCTCTTTCCCCCCTTCTTCCCCTCCTCTTCCTCCTCCTTCCTTCTCTTTCCTCTACTTTCTCCTCCTCTCCTTTCTTTTCTTCCTTTTCCCCTTATTCTCCCCTTCCCTCCCTTCCTTCCTTCTTCCTTCCTTCCTTCCTTCCTTCCTTCCTTCCTTCCTTCCTTCCTCCTTCCTTCCCTCCTCCTTCCCTTCCTCCCTTCCTTCCTTCCTTCCTTCCTCCCTTCCTTCCTTCCTCCCTTCTTCCCTCCTTTTCCCCTCCCTCCCTTCTTTTCTTCCTTTCTCCCTTCCTTTCTTCTCTCCTTCCTTCTTCCCTCCCTTCCTTCCTCTCTGCTTCCCTCTTTCTCTCTCCCTTTTTCCTCCCTCCCTCCCATCCTTCTTTCCTTATTTTCTTCCTTTTCCCCTTATTCTCCCTCCTTCTCTCCCTCCCTTCCTTCCTTCTCTCCCTCTCTCCCTCCCTCCCTTCCTCTCTCCCTCTCTTCCTTCCTTCCTCCCTCCCTCCCTTCCTCCCTTCCTTCCTTCCTTCCTTCCTTCCTTCCTTCCTTCCTTCCTTCCTCCCTTCCTTCTTCCCTCCTTTTTCCCCTCCCTCCCTTCTTTTCTTCCTTTCTCCCTTCCTTTCTTCTCTCCTTCCTTCTTCCCTCCCTTCCTTCCTCCCTCCCTCCCTTTCTCCCTCCCTTCTTCCCTCTTTCTCCCTTTCCCCCCTCTCTCCCTTCCTTCTTTCCTTACTTTCTTCCTTCTTTTTTTCTTCCTTTTCCCCTTATTCTCCCTCCCTCCTTCCTTCCTTCCTTCCTTCCTTCCTTCCTTCCTTCCTTCCTTCCTTCCTCTTCCTTCCTTCCTCCCTTCCTCCCTTCCTTCCTTCCTTCCCTTCTTTCCTCCTTTTCCCCTCTCCTCCTTCTTTCTTCCTTTCTCCTTCCTTTCTTCTTCTCCTTCCTTCCTTCCTCCTTCCTTCCCTCTCTGCTTCCTCTTTCTCTCCTTTTCCTCCCCTCCCATCCTTCTTTCCTTTTTCTTCCTTTTCCTTTTCTCCCTCCTTCTCTCCCTCCCTTCCTTCCTTCTCTCCTCTCTCCTTCTCCCTCCCTTCCTCTCTTCTCCTTCTTCCTTCCTCTCCTCCCTCCTTCCTTCTTCCTTCTCTTTCCTTCCTTCCCTTCCTTCCTTCCTTCCTTCCTTCCTTCTCTTCCTTCCTTCCTTCTCTTCCTCCTTTTCCTCCTCCCTCCCTTCTTTCTTCCTTTCTCCTTCCTTTCTTTCTCCTTCGTCTTCCTCCTTCCTTCCTCTCTGCTTCCCTCTCTTCCTCCTTTCCTCTCCTCCATCCTTCTTCCTTATTTTCTTCCTTCTTCCTTCCTTTCCTTATTCTGCTCCTTCCCCTTCCTTTCTCCCTCTCCCTTCCTCCCTCATCATCCTCTTCCTTCCTTCCTCTTCCTCTCTAGCTGCTAATCACTGATCACTTCCTTCCTTCCTAGCTCGACAGTCACTTTTCCTCCCTCCGTTCTTTCTTCCTTTCTCCTTCCTTTCTTCATCTCCTCCTTCTTCCATCCATTCCTGTACACCTCACTCCTTTCTCACTCCCATGTCTTCCCTTTTCCACTTTAGCACTCTCTCCCTTCCTTCTTGTCCAGTACTTTCATTACCTTCTGTTTTCATTTAACTATATCCACTTATTTCCCTCCTGCCTTCACTTCCTTCCTTCTTTCTTTCTTCCTTCCTTTCTTCCTTCAGCTGTGCCTTCTAGCTTCCTTCCTTTACCTTCCTTCCCTTGCATTCCTTCCTTCCTGCCTTCCTTCCTTCCTGCCTTCCTGCCTTCCTTCCTTCCTTCCTTCCTTCCTTCCTTCCTTCCTTCCTTCCTTCCTTCCTTCCTTCTTTCCTTCCTTCCTCCCCTTTGCCCTCCATATCTTATTTTTAATCAAGAGAATTCTCATGCTGAGGCTGGAATGAGAAAGTCAAGCTGGGATAGCAGAGTGCTTAAAGATCATAGAGAGCTCGGAGAGGCAGGAGAGGGAATGCCAAGCATTGCTTCATCCCTGCAGTCTGTGTACAAAGCGCAGTCATGAAGACTGGAGGAGGAACGAGGGCATGTCGCTAGGCTGGCTATTCAATGACCAGAGAAAAGTACATGCTGGAACTAGAAGACGAAGACCTTGGATGTCTTATCCGACTCACAAGGCAGGATACAGAATCTTTCCTTATTTTCGCAATTTGAAGAGAGTAAAAGGACAGCCTTATTTTCCAATAAAATACTGAGCACAAGGTGAACATTTCAATTAACTTTTGTTTTTTATTTAGAAAGCCAATGATCAATATATATGTACTAGGATAGAGGGATTACATAATGATAGTTCTCACATACATTTTGATATTCTACATAGATTTATTTTGTCAAAGGACAGGGATAGGACTGTGGATAGGGACTGTGACTTCATTTATATATAAAACTCCCAGCTGAGGAAATGCAGGTGACATTTCCCCCCTGCAATTTGTAGTCTTAAAGAGCTTTCTAGGGCACCGAGATCTTAGATTATTTGTCCAGGGTCACATTACTATGGGTTAGTGATGTGACTTCCACGCAGGTCTTCCTAGCTTCAAGATTGGCTCTCTATTCACTGTCCTGTCTGCCATTTTGTCAAGGAATAGAATTAAAAACGCATCTGGTTGGGTAATAGCGGTGTGTGTGGTGTTCCTCGAGAGACATCTTCCTCTGTTGTCTCATTAGGGCATGGAAGTGACCTTGTGCTTTGAAGGTCATGGCATCAGAGTACAAGCTCTGGCAGATTCTACTGGGCATATAAATCTTTGAATATGGCCAAGGTAACCAACTGGCACTGCTGCCTGAGGGCTAGGAGGCTCATCTCCAATAGGAGGGCCATTTGGTGATAAATTCATTGGCCATGGAAACCTAGGAAGAGCAGGAATGGGAACACTTGAGGGGCTTAATATCCCAGCAGAATGGGGAAAGTCACATATTCTCTTTATTTCTCCAGGGCCAAATATAAGGCAGAGTTAAACACAGGAAAAGTCCTGTTATAACCAAAAGGTCTTCGTAATGATAGCAATTTCAAGTCTTAGATCAGAAGTGGGGAGACTTTTTTCTACCAAAGGCTATTTCAATATTTATAACATCATTTGTGGGCTATACAAAATAATACAAAATAAAAAGTTTATAGAACTTGAACAGTGGAAGGTTGTTGTATATAATTTTCAACTCTTCTACTATGGTAGATTATGCAAGTGATTTCATGGGCTGTCTTAGGTGATGGCTTACTCATTTTAAACAAATATTCTATTTTTTTGTTTGTTTGTTGTTTTGGGGGGTTAAGTGACTTGCCCAGGGTCACACAGCTAGGAAGTGTTAAGTGTCTGAGATCAGATTTGAACTCAGGTCCTCCCGACTTCAGGGCTGGTGCCCTATCCACTGAACCACCCAGTTGCCTCTAAACAAATATTCTTGATGACAAAATGAATCTAACATAAAGGAGGGTGATGAGACTGAATCTTCCTATTGATTCCTTATTTTCTTATTTTCCCAACTGTTACCTCAAATTGCACGTGGAATATATATTTTTTTAATTGCACAATCTTAGAGTAATTATATCTTTACACCCTCAAAATTCTGGTGTCCCTAGGCAAAGTTTCCCTTTGCCCTGTCTTGGATTGGACTCTACTCTCAACTTGTCTGCCTTCTTACACTGTCCAAAACTCTACAGTTGCACCTTATTTGCAGTGTCTGCTACCTCGTTTAGCCCAGCACCCAGCAATGGAAGTCTGCTTTCTTTTGCCTTAGGCCCTCATGATTTCCCATTGTGGTCTTCACTGATGTTGATGCATCCTGGGTTTCAGTTATTTCAGGAACTACTCCATTCTAAAGTACTAATGGAAGAATTAACTTTAACTGGGGCCTCATGGAGCCAAGGGTCAAACTTTGTTACATAACCCATTATTGACCATAAAAGCCCGTGGTTATCTAAACATTTGTTTCATTGGGGCTTTTTGGTGCCCTTCGCATTCAGGGGTCTTCCTATTTCACCTGTGATTAGCTCCAGCTCTATCAGATTAAGTCCTTATTAATATCAATGTTTCCTATTTCTCCATTCCCTTCTTTTCCTTATCCACATAAAATACACCAATTTAATTCCCTTAGACAAAAATGTATTAAGGAGTTAGACAATTTACTTGTCTTGATCAGGACAATCTTACAATTAACATAAGATTATATTTTATAATTGTGAACTTTTATTTCCTTAATAAATAAACTCTATGAGCCAATAAACTTTTTAAAAGCATCTTCTACCTATCTAGGCAGTGTGTTAGATGCCAGGCAGACAAAGAAAAGCAAAAACGGTTCCTACCCTCAAGGAGCTCATAATCTAATAAAGGAAATAATATGGATACAGCTATGAACTACAAAGAATATATGCAGAGGATAAATGGCAGACACTCTCAGAGAGAAGACATTAACATTAAGTGGGGACTGGTAAAGGCTTCTTGTAAAAGGTGACAATTCAGCTGACACTTGGAGAAGGACAATCACTAAGAATGGGGATATTTCTCTACTATTTCTTGATCTCTATGTTTTATAAATATTATAAAAGCATCATATCTGACAGAAGATGAGCACCTTAAGGAGAAATATGTTCCTTTTCTATTTTTACCCCTAGGCTTTTACCACAGTGTACACAGCACCTAGTAAATATTTTATTTCATTTTGTCTTTGAAAATCCATTGTACCTTGCACTGTGCTGGGCACATGGTTGATATACCTGGTAAATGCTTGTCGAATTGACTTGAAAGGAACACAAAAGTAATGATAAAACTTGGCTACACTTTGAATATTTACCTTTCACCATCTGGATAAAATTACCACTGATTTTCTGACAAAGTGATGCTCTTGGAAACAAAATGCACTAGAAGATTACTATGGAGGATAAAACTGAAATAAAACAAATGTTAAAAGTAGAATCACAGAATCAACACCTTTAAGGAAAGAGGTCATTAGTGGTCATTTGAAGGCAGAAATGGAATGTCTTGTTTATTCAGGAATGAGCTCACCTGAATCTTTCCTTGCCAGTGCTCGGGCATTGATATCTGAAAGGAAAGAGTAACTTGGATGACACTGCTAAAAGAATTTGGGATGACTTCAAACCCTCTTAGACCTCCCAAAAGCTGGCTCTTCTGTTGATGAAGAGAACACTAAAATTGGTTTATGTGATAAATCACCAGGAGCTTTGTAAATAAATAAATAAGTAAATTATATACATATATATATATATATATATATATAAGTAAATTTCATATATATATAAATAAGTAAATTATACATATATATGTATATGAGAAAGAAAACATATGGCAGGACTGGAAATTTAAGTATCACTATTTTGGTGAAATTAGTATCCCAAGTCATGTTAATTTTATTTAATCCATTAAGCGATTTCCTTTTTCAACACTAAAAATTATAGTCCAAGCCAATTTTTTTTTAAGTTCCTAGCCTTGGAGTCAACTCGTAAAACCCAAGATGCTTGTGTTTCAGAGTTCCATCTAGCAACTGAGTTACACTTCCTTTTTCCCTAGCCAATTAACAGTAAACTTAAATTTTAAAATTGCAACCATCCTAACCTGCTGGCAGGGCACTGGGTGGAGAGACATCACCTTCACCTGGAAAAAAGAAATAGGAAAAAAATAATCAAAGGAAAAAAAGAGCCTTGTCTATATTAACCTTCTTTGGGAAATGAGGGGAAGTGAGATGGTAGTAGGAGAAAAAGCAGAAATAAAGTGAGAAATGATACCTGCAGAAAAAAGGGAAAGGAACCACTTGAAGAGAGAACTTCAAACTGAAGGATAAAGCTCAGAATCCTCAGTAAGTGAAGTGGTGATTCAGTGAAATAAAATTTTTAAAAGAACAGGCAGCAGACCAATTAAATTGAATCAAAGGTTTAGACAGATGCACTGTGTGGAAGTCTTTTTGTATGGCTGAGAAAAGAGGTAATATTAAAATCTCCAAATGGTGAAATAGAGTCAAGAACATCAGAATTACAGATTTGGAGTTGAAAGGATCCTTAGAGATGCACTAATCCCACCTCCTCTTTTTATATATCGAGTCAAAGATTTAGGATGGGGCTATAAGTTACAACTTTGCCTTTTTGTAGAATAGGAAACAAGCCCAGAGAGATAAAAATGACTTGCCCCAGTTCACATAAGTAACAGGTGGCAAAGCTGGAATTGTCTTAAGAACTTAGTTCCAGTGCTTTTGCCATGAAACTACGCTGCCTCTTTTATCTGAGGATCATATTAATTCAGTAATTTCCTTTTCAAATAAAAATTCTCATCCTTAATATTATTAGCACACTTGTATTATTTTGGACATAAGCATGAATCAATGTTTAAGAATATCTTCTTTCTGAAAGAGTAGAAGTAAGCAAATTTGGCCTGTCACAGATTAAAAACATTTGGATATTTAAAGACCACCACACTAAAGGGAAATGGAAAGAGCAGAGGTGCAAGTAGGCCATAATCTATTTGTAAAAATGACCCTCCCACAAGAATCCATGCTTCTTACTAAATATACCACAAAGATCTCTGTAACAATTTTTCCAGGATGAATGCCATCGTTATTTAATTTTGTATATTACTTATAAATATTTCATCAACTATATATACAAGAAATAAAACTAAGTATGGTGGCAGCATATCTATGGTATTTCATGTGTGGATATTGACTAGGCATCCTAGTAAAATGTTTGAACATCAAAGGCAGGAATAATATGAATTTAGGATCTTGAATAAAAGTCTTAAAACTCTAGCAGTATTGGGTGCTTCTCATTTAAGACCACAATGATTCATAAGGATTACCTACTAAGGTGGGGAGGGGTTTGGTAGAGAGAATACTCACACCAGTGAAATCACAGATCTTTAGAATGATTTAAAATGTGTAGGGCTAAAAAAATAAAGGTATGAAATATTAGTATTTAAAAGTGGTTTTTAAAACTGCCTTAAAACTTGTGAAGATGCTTGTGTATGAATTCTAAAAAGGAATCCTAAAAGAATGTATAAAATTAAATCTAGGAAACTATTATACATTTATCATGATAAATATTTTGAGAAATTTCTCATGAGAAATATATATATTCAGACCAATTTAAGAAACAAGATCATTGGAATTATCTATTGTACACTAACACTACATTTTCTGGTACTTACTGTAAAATTTGAATGTAAATGGGCCTCACGTACCTTAGATACTTTTTGATACTTTCAGCCTCATCAGAGGTGTATTTTGGCTTACATATTATATATATTTAATTTGCCTATATATCCAGAGCTGTGAAAATAGTCTGTGAAGACAGACATTTTTAGTAAATATGGCCCCAATTTGGAGTTAGAGTGCATATTCAATACCAAATGTGAAAATTTTGGTAGAGGCTATTAAAGTCCTTGAAATGTATTCTGTGTTTCAGGTGACTGGCAATTCTATAATGATAAACTATATCTCCTGGAACTTTAATATTATATTATTCATGACAGAGAGAATTCAGCATAAAATCAATTCTTATCAAACATTTCTTAAGGATGTAAGTTATTGAAATAGCTGACAGATCCCATTCTCCATTTTCCCTTACTCCAAAATGGTACTATGTCCTGTTTCTTCATATAATTACACTGTCACCTGGCTTGTGTGTTGCTACAAAAGCGAAAATAAAAACTTACCATCAATTTGAAACTTAGCAAAGAACTTCCACCAATATTGGACAAGGAAATGAAAAACTAACTGAAAAGGTCACATGACCTTCATTTTTGATTTGGTTGTTTTTGGAGCTAAAATGAGCATAGTTAAAAATTTTCTTTCAGATCCTTGGGTTAATTCCTTACTAGAAGGAAAAGATAGTTTTCTTATACTTTCACAAAATCATGAGAATTATCTAAAAATTAATGAAGATAACTTTGATGGATCAATCATAGTAGATGAGTACCTTCTAAGTTTGGTGGAAGTTAGGCATTTAAGATAACATTCCAAAAAAAATGAACATTTTGAAAGATGTAAGGACACTGATCAATTATTATGAACCAATTATGAAAGTTGTACTCACTTCTTGACTGAGAGGTCCAATCACCTGAGAGGTGATGACTACATTGCAGAATGAGGAACATTTTTTTGCAAGAGTTTATTTTATAGAGGATAAGAGAGAGAGAGAACAACAAATGCTTGATTGATAATTGAAAAACTAATTTTTAAAAAGTTGCGTGTAACTTTCTCTTCTGTATGGTGAGAGGTCCATAGTCATTACACAGTCTTTATTTTTTTTTTTTTACTTTTTAAATATATTGATCATTGTACTGAATTTTTTTTCCTCTCTATAAATATTATTTGTCATATGGGAGGATGAGGGATATTTCTTGATCTTGAGAAGGAGTAATATTTGCTATAATTACATTGATATAAGAAACAGAAAATATCAACAAAAATATTTATGGTAGTAATTTTTTTTAAATCAGACATTATAAAAAGAAGCATTCTTGGAGATAAGAGTATGGAGATTGGGCAAAGGTGAAGATAGATGTATAAAATCAAGGCTTGACATTATAGGTTTCTGGTTTCCTGAAGAGAAGGAGAGAGAGAAATCATTTCTCCAAATGAGCCAGAATTTTTTCCAGAGAATAATTATCTAATTCAGAGATGCCTTCTGCTAAAAATGGCAAATTTCCAAGACTACTAAGAAAAGATACCCAGTATGTGTTTAACAAGCATAACATTTACTACCTCCTCCCAAAACAGCTTGAGTTATGATATTCATGTTCAGACCTTAAGTTTGAAAAAATTGGTTTGACTGAGTTAAGGATTTCTATGAATTTCTAGGATATGGCTAAACGTGTCTTGGTTCAATTTGCCATGGAAATATTATTCCCACAATCCATGAACTCCATATTAGGGTCCTTGAAGGCAGGGAGGAATTGTTTCTTTTTGTCTTTGTCTTTACATCCAGAACAGTGTCCCATATAGAGGAGGCATTCATGAATGTGTATTTAGCTGAACGAAATGATAAGGGTTGGACCTGAGGAATACAGAGAAGCAGGCTACCCTTGCCTGTGGGTATCTGAGGGATGAGATGAGACGAAGGTCAAAGCATCAGAGGATCAGAAATGTAGGGGTAGAACAGATCTTTAAGTCAAATAATCCAATCTCTTCATTTTGCAGAGGGAAAACTGAGTCCTGCAGAGGTTTAGTGACCTGATCATGGTCACACAAGCTAGTAAGGACAGAGCCAGGATTTGGAATACAGATGCTATTATCATGTTACAAACCAATTTGTGTATCAGCGATATTGAAAACTCAAGTTGTTGGTCAAAAAACATCTGAGATTCCCTGAATGAGGTCACTTCTACCGTTGAATAAAAAATGATTTTCAAGGGTCAGTGGCCATTATCTGTTGAATTTTTAGGATAAAGGCTGAAGGCAATGAAAATTCAAAGAAATAGAATCAACCAATATTTGTGAAAAAGAAGTGATCTGTATCTTTGCTTGGGGGCACTAAAAAGTAATGAGTTGCCTATGATCCTACAACTTGTATGATTCTGAGGCAGGACCTGAAGCCAGAATTTTCTGATTCTCACTATATCACCTTGTGTGAGTTCATTTACATGATAGTCACAAACAAATAAAATAATATGGTGGTGAGAAAACCAGGTGAGGGTGAAAAACGCTTTAAACACTAATTGTGCAAATGGGTGCTTTATGTTTTGAGATATTTGAGTAACTAAAACTAGTTTTAACATATCATTTGCTAAAAAGGAATAATGTAATTAAAACGTGTAAAAAGGAATAATATGATTAAAATATATAGATGGAGCATGCAGACATTTTAGTTGATAGTTGATTAACTGAATGGAAGCTAAAATAAGAATAAAAGAGCACAGGTTAAGTTTTCAGTCTGCTAGCCAAAAACATCGGGATGTTACTTCATCTATAAAAAAAAAGCTGAGGGGGGAAAAAAAGGAAGGAAACAAAATGAACAAAATAAGATACACATACAACTCCCTTGGGCGTAAATTTGTTAGAAATACTGGAGGCTTATTTCCATCTCTGCAAAACAAATTCATAATAAAAAGAAGAATTTGAATGCCAAGTTTTCTAAAATGTCAGTTAGATACCTATAGAAATGGAGAAAAGTAGATCTGGAACAAGTCCACAGTGGCTTATAGAATACTGTTAATGAGAAAGTTCCAGTCCAATGCCTGAAAAAGGAACCAAGATGTTCTCTTGCCTGTTGGTGCAAAATTTCTGGAGAATATACATGAAGACATGTTTCTTCCTCCTGTGGGCTGGGTGCAATTTGCCCTCCTGGAGAGAAAACCCACATCAGTGAGAATTCAGACCCACTGAAGCACAGGGTTATCAGTTATAGGAATATGAAGTAGTAACTAGTATGGACAGGCTCGCCAGTGGGTATATAAAAATTATGTAAAAATATATACAACTGTTCTAAAACCAATATGCCCACATAAGCATCCACCTTGTAGCTTCCAGAAGGCTTCCCATTAAATTGTCTCTAGGATTGTGGCAGAAAAAAACTCAGGCTTCTGACACCATACCTTACTTTTAATCAACAATCTGTGCTAGCTTGGTCATTCACTTCATTTGTTGGACTGGGTTCCAAATGATTTTTCTTTGAAAAAATCGAATCTACCCTGAAAGATGGAGGTTTGTTATTAATGAAAAGATTGAAAAGAAGGTATAGGAATATTTCTTGATGGAACTTTAAGAAGAGGAGTTCAAGAATGATTCAAACACTGAGGGTACTAGTAGGTTCATTTTATGACCCCCCCCCCCAAAAAAAAAGAAAGATTTTAGAATGGGACAATAGTCATTTGGCTAGATATATTCTGATTTGTGATTTTTAAAAAATCAGTCACTTCTTTATCTTAAAGCTATTCTTTCTATCTTAATTCTATTCAGCTTGGTTGGGTGGCTATGTAGAATTGATGGAAGGCAGCCTGAGCAGTGATTACACGTTCTTACAGGATACCAGGAAACGGAGTAAGCTGGGGGAAATCATGGGATTGTAGTGAGTGGCTGAGATCATGAGGGCAGAACCAAAGGCAGACATTTGCCTCCGCCCAGGATTTGGTTGGTTCCTAGACAGTCAACAAATCTGGCAGAGTTGATGAGCTTTGTCATCAATACTTCTGTTTAATGTGCTACAGAAACCAGGCGATCCCTGTGCCAGTGAGAGAGATTTATCATAATATTAAAGCTAATAAAACAAATAATTCTCCCCCCTCCTCCCAAAAAAAACCCCACCAAAGCCACTCCAGCATTAATCTGGATAAAGCTGTGTATTGGGAAGAAAAGTAAAAGTTGGGATTTGCTCACAACCTGATTGAGGGAAGACAAACATGAGTGAAATAGTTTAGCTACAGTCCAAGACAGTTAAGATTGTGTTAAAATGAATGAAGACAAAAGGAGGGGAAAGCGTGAGCTGAAACAATGGAAGATGAAAGTAAGATGAGCTGAGTTAAATAGAATGAAGACACAGGAAGACATTCCAATGAGGGCAAAGATCCAGGACAGGCAAAATTATTCCCATTTTGCATTTTTAACCATTTCTCCTTCTTTTTACACATAGATCATAGGATCAGAGAGTCAGAGCTGGGAAGGCCTTAGGTTCCAGCTGGTCCAACCTCATCATATTCTTGTTGCTTGTTGAAATTACGTGGCTTATGAATCATCACACTGTAAGAATTTGAAATTATGTCTTCCTCACCTCAATCCAGGGAGACTGAGGGGAGGAAGCAATTTTTGTGAATGTAACCTCATGAGTTCTTTGTTTTTTTCTTTTAGAAATTTCATATTGAAAGTCTAACAGTAATATTGCTTGAGTCATGTAGACGAAATACAAACAACAAAAACTCAACCTCAGAAGCAGATTCATGCCAAATAAAGTGGGGAGTTGCAGAGACACGGACATCAGGACAACGGCTGCTGATGTTCTTTCTACACCTAGCTATTTGAAGACAATCCTTCCCTTCCCTTCCTCCAGACTTACCTTTAGCAGGTGCAGATCCGCCCTCCTTTTCTTTACTTTGTTCTGTGTAGAAAATACAAAGAAATGTTTGAGAGGATCTTAAAATAGATGGAAAATGTTCTATGGGTAGTAAGAAAAAGGGAAACCAATGATTACCATCATCACCGTGACCATCATCATCTTCTTCACAGGATTTACACAGTACCTACTATGGGTCAGACACTGTGCTAGGAGTTTTTCAAATATTATCTTATTTGATCCTCACCTACCTGAGAGGTAGGAACAGCATGGAAGCTGAGGATTGTGCCATAGAAGATCCCAGGGTAGGAGAATGGCATCCAATCTAATGGCTCCATTTTACTTATAAGGAAATTGAGGCATTTGGAGGATCAGATCAGATAATGGATATAAAGCATATTATGGGAGCTGTTGTATTGTGGCTCTGGACATCATGAACAATAAGTAATATATAAATGACAATATCTAGCCTATCACTTATCAATATAATTTTATTTAACTCAAATTCTTGACATAGATTTTATTTTTAAATAGTTGAAAATTCATCTTTTTAGACCTGACCTGTGATTTCAGAGATTTAGGGACAATTCAGGGACAAAACTACCTATTTAAGTGGCCCTTGGCCAATCATTTATCATCTTAGAGAGTAAATGGATTATGCAGGATTGCACAGCCAGTATGTATAAGAGGCAGGACTTGAGCCCAGGCCAAGGCCAACTTTTGGTCTATACCATACACAGCCATTAGTAGAGGTTTCATAAAGATAGAGAACTTATAGACAAGAGACATAAGCCAGCTTCTTCTACTTGCAGCCTCCCTAGCTGTCTCCTCCTGGCTTGGTGGCGACCCAAAGGCCTTGAAGGCTACATCAGCAGGGCCCAAGCTCTAGTTATTCTTTCCAAGAGCTTACCTTGCTTCCAGCAAGAGTTTGCAAAAGACCACAGCAACTTCTGAAGGTATAAGAAGACCATGATGGTCATTGGAGAAGGGACTCTCCATACCAGGAGAGGAAGTTAGAGATCTTATAGGACTAAGGCACATTAACGAATCCAACCATTTTGGAGAGTAGTTTGGAACTATGCTCAAAAAGTTATCAAACTGTGCATACCCTTTGATCCAGCAGTGTTACTACTGGGATTATATCCCAAAGAGATTATAAAGAAGGGAAAGGGACCTGTATGTGCACGAATGTTTGTGGCAGCCCTTTTTGTAGTGGCTAAAAACTGGAAACTGAATGGATGTCCATCAGTTGGAGAATGGCTGAATAAATTGTGGTATATGAATATTATGGAATATTACTGTTCTGTAAGAAATGACCAACAGGATGATTTCAGAAAGGCCTGGAGAGACTTACACGAACTGATGCTGAGTGAAATGAGCAGGACCAGGAGATCATTATATACTTCAACAACAATACCTATATGATGACCAGTTCTGATGGACCAGGCCATCCTCAGCAACGAGATCAACCAAATCATTTCCAATGGAGCAGTAATGAACTGAACCAGCTATGCCCAGAAAAAGAACTCTACTCTAGGAGATGACTAAAAACCATTACATTGAATTTCCAATCCCTATATTTATGCACACCTGCATTTTTGATTTCCTTCACAAGCTAATTGTACAATATTTCAGAGTCTGATTCTTTTTGTACAGCAAAATAACGTTTTGGTCATGTATACTTATTGTGTATCTAATTTATATTTTAATATGTTTAACATCCACTGGTCATCCTGCCATCTAGGGGAGGGGGTGGGGGGGTAAGAGGTGAAAAATTGGAACAAGAGGTTTGGCAATTGTTAATGCTGTAAAGTTACCCATGCATATATCCTGTAAATAAAAGGCTATTAAATTAAAAAAAAAAAAGGACTAAGGCACATTAGGCAGCTTACGTTAAGGAGTTTAAAGAATAAATGCAACAGCAAGACTATATGATGATCAATTCTGGTGGATGTGGCTCTCTTCAACAATGGATAATTTTTCAACATTGACCCTTGCAAAACCTTGTGTTCCAATCCCCCCCATTCCCTCTTTCCCTAGATGGTCCAAATATGTTAAACATGGTAAAAAAAATATGTTAAATCCAATATATGTATACAGATTTTTACAATAGCAGCAATTTTTTAGAAGGCTTAATGCCTTCTAAAATTGCAGAAAATTTTCCAGCCCCAGAAAATGTGCTGACCCACACAGATAGTAGAAAGTCCTACAACAATGATTGATAGCTTGAGCCAACAATTGTGTGTGAGCACTCGTGTCCATATGTGTGTAAGTGTGTAGATTGGGATGGCTTGCTCTCACCATTACATTGGGTAGCACCAAGTGAGAAAGGTAAAAGGAAATCTTATTTTGATTATTGCCTCGCAAATTAAAAAAAAAAACAAAAGGGAAAGATTATGAATGGGATGACCTGTAGGAAGGAGCCTAATTCATGTATTCTTTGGAAGGCAGGATGTCTGTCAGGTGGAGGAAATAGCCATGGGAGTAAGAGGATCCCGGAAAGAAATCTGACATCCCTCTATGGTCTAAAGAAGGTTACTTAGGAGGTCTGGTTTAAAGTCACTTAGATTAGGACATGTCTCCTAATGATCAATCTGGCACAGGATGATATCCTATCTTGTATCACTATGAGGACAGCATGGTGTGGGGAATAAAGAGCCAGCTTTGGGGGAGGTAGGATTGAAATCTGGGTTTGGATCCTACCCCGACACAAACTGGAAGTGATACCCAGCTAGAAAGTTGTGGAGTCTGAAGAGGTGGAGGTAGTTTTCTCACTGGGAGTTCCCTACATGGATGAAATCACAGGCCCCCAAACCCTGCAACATGTTTATTGCTCTAGCAAAGTTTCTTTTGCTTTGTTTTTCCCAACTGGATTGAGAGATTCCTGTTGATGTTGAAATTTCCCAGATATTTGGATTCAACCAAATGGCCTTTAAAATAGAGGCACCTGAACACATAGATACTTCCATAGGAAACATAGAAATTCAGATTAGATTAATATTTATTAAGCCTTTATTTACTAGTGCCAGGCTCTGTACTGAACACAAATAATAATCAAAAGGAAAACCTTTGTCCTCAAGGGATCTCAGACTTTCAAGTGGAAAGGTAATGAATCAAACAAGCTGAGAATTACATAGGAAATATAGCTAGAAATTTAAATTAGATTAGTATTTATTTACTAGTGCCAGGCTCTGCACTGAATACAAATAATAATCGAAAGGAAAACCCTTGTTCTTAAGGAATCTCAGACTTTCAAGTAGAAAGATAATACATCAAACAAGTTGAGAATTACATAGGAAATATAGTCAGAAATTCAAATTACATTAACATTTATCAAGCATTTATTTACTAGTGCCAGGCTCTACAATGAATACAAATAATTATCAAAAGGAAAGCCTTTGTTCTTAAGGGATCTCAGACTTTCAAGTGGAAAGGTAATGCATCAAACAAGCTGAGAATGAGTAAAGAAAGGACAACGCTAAGAACTTACTTCTTAAGCCACATCAACTCACAGTGTTCTCAATTCAACATTAATGGTGATAACTTTATAATTAATAGTAGGCTTCATTAATAGGAGAGTTAATAGTAGCTTAGGGATGAATCTCTTTAAAATTTTTATATTCACTCATCTGGTGTGATGGAATCTCTGAGATTTAATTTCTTAACATTACTGTAAAATGAAAGGTATTTAATTTCTCTGTGACTTAGTTTCCTAATGTTACTGTAAAGTGAAGATTGTTTAATTTCTCTGAGATTTAATTTCCTAACATTACTGTGAAATGAAAGCTGTTTAATTTCTCAGAGACTTAGTTTCCTAAGATTACTGTAAAATGAAGGTTATTTAATTTCTTTGAGATTTAGTTTCCTAAGGTTACTGTAAAGTAAAAATTGTTTACTTTCTCTGAGACTTCATCCACTGTGCCCCCTAGTTGCCCTTAACTACCTGTTTAGAATCATTATTAAAAGAGAGAATGCAATAGGTCTAGAATGACTTGTTCTTTTTATTATCTTTATTTTTATTGAAGTTTTTTATTTTCAAAACATGTGCAAGGATAATTTTTCAGCATTGACCTTTGAAAAACCTTGTGTTCCAATTTTCCCCTTCCTTCCTCCCCATCTCCTTCCCTAGATGGCATTGGAATGACTCATTCTTAATGGAAGCATACTGGATCTTAGTGATCAATACTTTCTTTTCTAGATGCTCAATAACCATCCCTTTAAAGATCTATCCTAAAAATTTTCCAAAAATATAAAATCAAGTTAATTACTTTAAAATTTGAAGACTCTTCAGTTTAAAAAATATTAGTAAAAGATTTGTCCTTCTCTAGTTCTGCAGCACTTCTGGTGTCTGCCATTTTTTCAATTGAACTGCCAGTTCTTTCAGCATCTGACAATGTCATTCATCTGGATCAGGGGGCCTGGTTCATTAAGGATAACTGGGGGCTGTTTCACTGTCTCCTTACTTATCTCATCCATCAATCGGCTGAGAGTCTCTCTTCTGCTATTGTAGACCATGTGTTCCAGGAGCAAATCTCTTCTCACAATAAAATGAAGATATTAGACTAAATATTCTTTAAAGATTCTTCCATCTTTGAAGTTTTATGACTTTCTTTCTTTCTTTCTTTCTTTCTTTCTTTCTTTCTTTCTTTCTTTCTTTCTTTTTTTCTTAGGCAATTGGGGTTAAGTGACTTGCCCAGGGTCACACAGCCAGGAAGTGTTAAGTGTCTGAGGCCAGATTTGAACTCAGGTATGACTTTATTTCTGAGATAAACAATCAGAAATGAACAAAACTATTTTCAAGAACAAAGGCTATGTTGCATGGGCTTTTCCATTTTGCCTAACTATAGGTAAGTTCCTTAAATTTTCAGTTCATTAAGACTGTCAGTTACAAAGGAATTGGTTGGAGGGAGTTTCCATATTGGGCGTTCTTTCTAACAATTATATCACTGGTATGGACGAAAAAGCCAAAAATAAAAAAACTTTTACTAGGGGAAGTGAACTGAGATCAGTCAAGCCTAGAGACCTGAAACTATGCAAGGGATAGAGTTAAAGTGGGGAAGGAGAGGAAGAAAAGGGAGAGTGGTTAAAAAAAAAATCAAATGAAACCAAACACTAGAACTGGAGCTATCTTTGCTTAGAATTCTTGATCTTTCCCCAGGGAAGGCAGAAACATACAGATTGAATCTGTAGTCTTATGGGAAAGCCAGGACCCCATTGTCCCTCTTACCATCTGTTCTTTGGATACCCACTTTCTCTTCAGAAAGTCACAAGATAAGTCACTGTGCACAATGTGTATTTGCATTCATAGATGTTCTTAACCACCTTCAAGTGGTTCTTGTATAGTATGAATATGTGTGTATAAAGCAACAAGATAAACTCTCCATTTCAACCCAAATAAAAATGAATTTTGCAGCACCTTTTGAGATGTAAATATGGTATTTCAACCAATATCAACTAAGATATATTTTTAAGCCTGGAACTGTGTTAGGCAGTTATACAGAGACAAACAATTAAGCAGTTCCTTCTGATGAGGAGAATGTTCATCATTTTGGTGGTTGTCTATCTCACAAGACCAGACAGAGCTGGTCTTTGGGCAGAAGCTGAAGGGAAAACACTAGCCTTAGTCCCAACATTCTTGTTTGTTCAGGAGATGTCCTGGCGAGCTTATCACAGCCCTAGGTTAATAACAGAGCTTCTTTTGCTCTTGAGGGACCATCACAAACCAAGCATGGAGGAAGACAGGGATGTCACCCCTGAACACAGGATAATGTCCCTACAGGGGAGGCTGCCAAGGTGGGAAAATGCTGGGGTCCAGGAGGACCTCTCTGGGAGCCTTCCAGATTATTGCACAGGCATTGGGCTCAGAGTCAGAAAGCCCCTGGCTCAATTTTTAACTCTGATACCTACTGGCTGTAGGATCCTGGCCAAGTCACTTAATTTCCGTGTCCTGGGCAAACCTCTTAGATGGTAAATTGCAAAGAAGGTGTCAGACTACATTGGTAGAAGATATTTCATTGCCCAGAAATCCCCCATATTAAAGAAATGGCAGATCCAGTCTTTATCTCCTTCTCCCTTCCTTAGGTAGCCTTATCACTGAATGGGCAGTTACCCTGGTCAAACTGAGACCTGTTAAAGTTTAAAAAGACTAAGGTCTCCCATTGCATCCTCTCCATCTGGTCACTGGACCTAGATGGCTCCAGACGAGAGAGTAAAAGGGATGACTTTGCCGAGTCTTTCCTTACCCCAATCCCACTCACCTCCATGTCCTAGCTTCACCTCCCTGATGCCACGGTACTCTGAGAACAAAGTTCAGTTGTGTCTATATTACAAGTGCTGACATCTTCTCAGAATGTCATCTGATGACATTCATCATCTCAGGTCAAAGCCCTGATTGTCCCATCCTAGTTATGTCTCTGAAATGTCTTGTGCCTTATGAACGTCTTAATGTCATCTTATGAACATCTTAATGTCTTATGAAATCAGCCATAATTCTTTAATAATAGTTAGCTCTCAATTAGCGTATAAATGTCCCACAATGTGGGTGGAAAACATTTGGATCGGTGGATCACTTGGATAAACCAGATAACAACTCACCTGCACGTAGCACATTCACTTACCTTCAGGAGGTGGGGCTGGGGCTGGGGCTGGTGCTTCATTTTCTAGAAATAAAAAAAAAAGTAGTGAAATTACTAGGCTTTGTTAACACAGGGGAAAGCGTCAATTCAATTCAACTCCTGGACCTCTGCTGTAATTCTATTGATGAGGATGTTGTGGGAGAGAGAGGCAGCTCAGCTTCACCCAGTATTATTTCTGAAATACCAAGTGAAAGTATACCAATCAATCTGGCTAAGGTTCATTATCATTATCAGGGCAAATTATCAATTCATTATCAGGGCAAACTGATAGTTAATATGGTATAATAGAAAGACTTTGAGTCAGGAGAATCCTAAGTCTGATTCCCACTATGGATGCATTCATAGGACCCCAGGAAAGTCATTTAAATAGGATAAAACTGTGCCTCAGTTTTATCATCTGTAAAATGAGAATAAAAATATGTGAAATATAGAGTTATTGTGAAACTCAAATGAGATAATATTTACAAAGGACTTTACACATTTTAAAGCAGATTTCTATCAAAATTATTGTTATCATAGATTCAGTAATTGCTTTGGTGAAAAAATTCATTTTCATAGGAAAATGGTTACTTTGTGAGGGAGGCTCAAAGCTGAGGAGGGGGACTCCAAGACCACCCTTTTGCAGGTGGAGGGAAGCATATACTACTACTGAGGCTAAAAGTGGAATCCTTTTGAGATGAATGGTGTGGGACATACATTTGAATGCTACTCTCCTGTCTACATGAGGGATTTCTTTAGAAATGGAGAACCTACAGAAGATCAAAGTCACTAGACTGAATTTTTATCTCTTCTCTTCCAACTGCTGAACACAAGCTTCTTCAAGCTTCTTCCTGGAGGAGCTGGGATTGGGCTGGCCCCTACTCTAGGGGAAATGTCATACCATGAACACATGAAATCTGAAGCTCTGGGCCCTTTTCCCCCAAGTATAGGTGACTAAATAGTGATCTTGAAAAAGACGAGTCCAATTTTGGGAGCAATCTTGTGAATTCAAGAGATCCAGAGATCCTGGGTTCCTTGGATGGATCTGACTGATAGCAAGGGGAATGTAAAACAATATGTATGTTCTCAGAAGAGTATAAATGCCAGGTGACCCAAAAAGCAAAAAGATGAGTGGTCGGTGAAAATGGTTGTACAATGTCACCAATAATGATTTGTATGTGATAAATAATGTAAAAGATATAGTATGTTCACATGTATGATTAGAAAAGGAGATACTGTGTTAGGGGTTCTTAACCACAACTGTATCGTGGAATCCTCTAACAGCTCTCTTCTGAAGCCAAAAGACCCTTTTTCAGAATAATTTTTTCCTTAAAATTCATAATTTAAGGAAATACTAAATTTCAGTTTAGAGATTAGTAAAAATAAACACGGAATATTTTTCCTCTCTGAGTTTATAGAACCCTGGAAGACTAATCATGACTCCTTAGGGTTAGTAGACTCTAGGTTAAAAACCCCTGAGTTAGAACAAAAGGGAGTCTAAGCATTGTAAATATAATATTTTGAAAAATAGGGAAAGGCCTTTAGTTCATTGGGTAGAATTGGGGGTCCTCAAACTTTTTAAATAGGAGGCCAGGTCACTGTCCCTCAGACTGTTGGAGGGCTGAACTATAGTAAAAACAAAAACTTTGTTTTGTGGGCTTTTAAATAAAGAAACTTCATAGCCCTGAGTGAGGGGGATAATCATCCTCAGCTGCTGCATCTGGCCGCGGCCATAGTTTGAGGACCCCCGGTAGATCATCTATGTAGGATCTATGAAAGGTATGGGCAAGAATCACACAAGATGAGGATGAATATAGGATGGAATACAATCTGTGCCAGTGGAGAAAATACTGAGCCTGATGAGATTGTGGATATACTAAAGTCTGGAAGTGAGTAAAAGAGAGAAACAATGAGGTTTAAAACAAGATGTATATTTTTTTCTGGATGAGTTCTGGAGAACTAATTAATTTCTTTTGAAATATATTTATTTATCTACTATATTATCGCACATACAATTGTAAGTTTTTGAAGATGATGGAAAACTTAGCCATGAGTCACCACTCATTTCAGCCTCTGCCTTTTATTGTGCAATTTATTAATCTGTAAACCTCTACAAACCATACCACTGTGATATAGTACTTTGAAGATAGAAACAATCTCCATTAGTTTGTACCATTTAAAGGCTATTACTCAATGTATAACGGGGCCTTTGGAAGGATTGTTTTGGGGAAGAGTTTTTTTCCTTTTGAATTACTAGACAATTTAAATTTTGCCTTAAAACTGCAACTATGTCATATTCCACTCTAATTATGAGTTTGTCCATAGAGATCTGCTATTTATTTCAAAGATCTAACAAGAACAGAACCTTCTCACACATGTTGAATAGCTTCAGATGCATGGAACAGGTGAATCTGTGAAACCTGAGCAGACCAACTGCTGAACTAATTTCAGAGAGGAGAGAAAGACATGTAGTACTTTGGGGGAAAGGGTGGTGGAATGTGGAAAACAAAAGGAAACCACTAATGAAAGGGTATCTTTCCTGTGTCTATTACATAAGCCAAATGACACTATATAGTTTAACTCGAAGGAATGCTAATCAGGATCTTAACAGCATGATCTTATCTCAGTTAGTCACACTTTGTGGCTTGCCCAATTTTTTTTTTCTTTCATGACCATTTCTGGGGCTATCGGCCAATGATATCTAGTAATTAATTCTCACTTCATCTAGTTTCATTTTGCCCACTTAGCAGATGTTTTTGGGTTTTGTTTTGTTTTGTTTTGTTTTGTTTTTAGAGATTACTCCTTACTTTAAAGAACTCTTCAATTGACAAAGATTTATTTTTTTTCCCCTCCCACTGTCTTCCTCTCCACCCACATACAACTGAGAAGGGACAAGAAAGAATAAAATCCTTGTAATTTATACACAAAGTTAAGCACTATGGGTGCCCATGGGTCAATAATGTCCAATATATTTTTTAAAGATCATTCTTATTGAAAGGTTCCCCAGGTCTTAATGTAGCTACATACTGTTTCATATTCTATCGTATACTAACATCCTTTGCACATTTCTTTTAAAATTCTAATATTCCTACGATCATAGATTTAGAGTTGGGAAAAAATGTCAGAGGTAATCTAATTCAGCCCTTACATTTTACAGATAAGGAAACTGAGACAAATTTAAATGACACCTCCAGCAACACATAAGTTGTCAGTAAGAAAGCTGGCATTTAATTCTAGGTCCAAAGACACTAAATCTTGGTAGCCCTTATTTCTAATATTTTACCTCTGTTGATTATTTCCTTATTTATCCTGTTTCTAGCTTGTTTGTACAGAATTGTTTTGTTTGCATATTGTTTCCTCCATTAGAGCAAGAGCTCTTTGAGAGCAGAGACTGGCACATGCCTTCCTTGTATTGCCAGCATTTATCTCCTGGAATATAGCAGGCATTTAATAAATGTTTATTGAAAGCCTGACCTTTCATTGCACCACATTGTTCGGCTTCTCACCACCCCCAACATGCTCCTATGATGAATCATTGTAGGAGACTAGCCAGGTCTCTTTGTAAAAGCACAGGCTCTTTATCTGGGTTCATAGATTCCAGAGGTCCATGAACTTGGATGCAAAAAAATCCCTAATAACCCTGGATGCAAAAACCCCAACAATCTATATTATTATTTTTATTCACCTTTAACTGAAATTTAGCATTTCCTTCAATCATTTAAAACCATGATTGAGGAGTCCATAAGCAGAGGGATCTCTCTATATGGTTAAGAATTCCTGCATTGCAGGTCATTCCAGTAAAACATAAAATCTCACTGGTCCTTCCCAGTTAAAGAGCTTGAGATGGACTTCGGTACCATGACCAGCTATTCTCAGTCTAGAGAAACTCATCACCAGAGGGATGAACTCTTTAAGACCAGTTATTAAGTTGTCTAAGAGATGCAATCTGCTTTGGTGAAAGGAGCACCCATAGTAAAACAAACAAACAAACAAACAAAACAAAAACAAAGAAACAACAAAACAACAACAACAAAAAAAAAAACAACTCATGGATCCTGGGAATATTGTGGAATCTTTTCTATTATTTCCTAGACCACAGGCCAAGAGACGGGTGATTGCAAGAATTCATCAGATGATCTAAGATGATCACAAAGAATTCTATGAATCTGCAAAGTCATACAGAAAAAAATGTAATCTACCAGACTGGCAGGAGACTGACATTGGGAAGACTTTATTCGGGAGTGCCATTAACAGATACAAGAAAAGTACAACTATGACTGAGATACCATCTCCAAAAATGCTTTCATGGCTTAGCTTTGTCAGAAGATGAACCCTCAGTCAAAGCATTTTATTTTCAGAGATCTGGGCAGAGTCATGGAAATCTCATAATGACCCCACAGCTCTCTGGATATGTCAGTGGAAGAATGTCATTGTGCTTGAGAAAGTCAGCCCGTATCAAAGGTAATGACAATAAGAATTTTCAGAAGAAATCTTGTTTAGATCCAGGATCTTTGTTTTTGTCATCTGTGAAACGGGAGGAATAAAATTGGATCTGCATAGCTTACAAGGCTATCTTGAGGAAAGCACTTTCTAAAGAATAATATATTTTATTGTATTTAACTTATATTTTAACATATTTAACATGTATTGGTCAACCTGCCATCTGGGGGAGCGGGTGGAGGGAAGGAGGGAAAAAATTGGAACAAAAGGATTTTCAACTGTCAATGTTGAAAAATTACCCATGCATATAACTTGTAAATAAAAAGCTATAATAATAAAAATATAAAGAATAATATATTTGTGTGCTATTACATATGAATGAATGAAGCACGTTCCAAGCACTTAATATATGCAAAGTCACATATGTGTGCAAATTTTAAAGTAAGATGGCTTCTGTTCTAAAGTAGCTCAGGTTCTAATGGAGACATTGCACACTTAAAAAAATGGTATAAATGCTAGGCTGAACATCAAGCTGTAAATTTCATAATTTACAAGAAAGATTAATAATAGATTTTATGTGGCTTATTATCATTTTCAAAGCATATTTTAAGTTTTATCTCAATTGATCCTCAAAATAATCCTGTGACTGCATTATTAACTTTATTGTACCGATGAGAAAATTGAAGTCTGGCGAGATTAAGTGATCCGTCCACGGTCATATAGCTAGGAGGTGTCAGACTCCAAGATCAGCCCTTTCTTCACTGTGCCATCATTTATAATTCTTCCAATGTTCTGAGCTAATAATAAATAAGTTTTAAGCACCTAGATGGGCAGGGCATTATGCTAGGTCCTGGGGAGCCAGACAAAAAGTAAACAATCCCTTGCTCTCAAGGGGTTTATATTCTGCTAATTTGATGTGTGTAACTCTATTAAAAACCAAAAGACTGAAATCACAAGAGATGTCAATTTAAATAATTAGCCTTCTTAGTTAACCTTTTGATAACCTAGTTTATCTTTCCATCACCCCAACATCTGAGCATCCCCTTCTTACTATATTGTATCATCCGTTGGTCCCTTCATCTTTTTTTGCTTATTCCTCTTCTCTGTTCTGGTCTGTTATGGGTAGCATCCTCCCAGACTCAGCCCTAATAAAGCCTGGGCTCTACCCCCGTCTATGATCACTTTCCAAGGAGGATCATCCAGTAACAAAATCTCAATTCTATACTAAGCATATGCAGAGTAATCTCAAATGGAAATCTCTAAACCTAAAAGACACTTGGAAGTTCCATTGAAATGTGAAACTCATACATGAAATACTGAATTTGTCATCCATCCTTCTTAAGGATAGGGATTTTCAGTCCTTGTCTTTGCATCCTCAGTACCTGACACAGGGCAAGCATCTAACAAACATTTGTTGATCACAAGAAGGACCCATTTGTAAGCTCATGGTTACAATAACAACAATAACAATTCAGTTCTGTCCCTTTGGCTCTCCCCATTAAGCTAGCTAGGTGCTGCAATAGATAAGGGTGCTGGGCTTAGCTCCAGGAAGATCTAAGTACAAATCCAGCCTCAAACACTTAGGGGCTTGTGACCCTGAGCAAGTCACTTATTCTTTCTGCCTTAGTTTCTTTTTCTGTAAAATGGAGATAATGATAATAATATATATTTCACAGAAGTATTAGGAAGCTAAATTATTTTCAAAATGAATCATAAACCTTAAAGTACTATAGAAATACTAGCTATTATGTATATTTATAATTATATAACTTAAATAAAAATTAATACAAAGAGAGGCAATAGATCTGTCTATTGAACAGAGGTTCAAACTCTCTTCTTAACAAATGTTCACACTAAACTTTACTTTATTATGTATATATCTCTATATCATCCCCATCCTCCTAGCAGTAGCCTTCCTAACACTTATTGAACGCAAAGTGCTAGGTTATATACAATTCCAAAAAGGACCAAATATTGTAGGACCCTATGGCCTCCTTCAACCATTCACTGACACAGTAAGAATCAGGCCTTGGAGTAAAGGTTCAAATATTATCTCTAGTTTTATTTTTGTTTTGTTTTTTATATTTTTCCCCCAGTGATTTAAAAAAAAGCCAAATCAATTCCCTTTTAACATCTCACATATTCATCCTATATTAAGAAACAGGTGTTAGCCCCAGTGGGTGGGAGAGGGAAGTGCTCTTGTTTCCAGAGAGATGCTGCTGCTAAATATTCACAGTATGTCCAGTGGTACATTAAGTTGTTATGTTTATTGTCATATCTGGACTACTGGATAAAGGTCTTACTTATTCCCCCTTAGCAAAGATTCTATAGAAGAGATAGGATTTGAAGAAAGGCTACTTCTATTTCTAACAGGAAATGGCTTTCCAGGTATGAAGAGGTTTAGAAATAGGAATTAGAAAGCCAGAACTGTTGAGGTTGAATGACAGTTGAAGTTATTTTAGGAGGGATTTGTTCCCTGAGGCTGGAGAACAAATGATCTCAGAAGTCCCTTCTAACTCTGGAATTCATTTCAATTCCATTCAACAAGCATTTTTTTTTTTTTTTTGGTTGCTATTCTCTTTTATTTTCAAAATTTTTAATCTTATCTTGATTCTTTTAACTTTCATTTTCTAACATATCTTTCCTGCTCAGCTAACCATCAAGACTAACCATTCTTTGTAACTAAGATTTTTTTAAAAATGGCAAAAGAACCAAAACTAAAAGTTCAGTAAGACTAAAAAAACCCCATCCATGTTAGCTGACAATATGTGCAATATTCTGACTCTACCAGGACAAGTGAGGGAAGACGCATTTTCTCAACTCTATTTTGAGGCCAACTTGATCACTACAATGTTGCATTATTCAGGATTAATTTTTTGTTGTCATTTTTTCCCCTTAAAATAAAGAAGTAGTAATTAAGCACCCACTATGTGCACAATGTTGTGCTAGAAGACAGGGACTAGAAGGAACAGAGTTCATTGAGGGTAGTGCACTGTTAGCCTAAGTTTCTCTACCAACGCAAGTCAACAACTTTTTTTTCATAATCTTAGAAATTTACCTAAAAAGTTGTTGTTTGTTTATTTTTTACTTAGAGATTAATTTAGAGATTTTTTTTTTACTTAGACATCACCCAGCAAACTTGAACTCAGACAATCTTGGTTCCCAGGCCAGTTCCATTTTCCTAATCTAGGCTGTGCTAGAATATAGAAAAACAAAACAAACTCAAAACCAGACCTTGACCTCATGGAGCTTACACTCTGCAAAAAGGGAGAAGTGTTAGGGGCACAAAGTCCTGTTTGAATTGCTGTCTGACTATACCTGTTCATGTTTTCACACCTTTGCTTTCCCTTAAAACAAGTGCTAGCTGATTTCAGAGCATTCGGATTCACACCTCCATCCCAGCAAGATTCTACCAGTCCTCCAACACAAGTTTTGCCCATTCCCCTTCATTTGACCAATTCAAGCCAACTAAACAAGCCCTGGCAAGGCTATATTACTAGGTGAGCTAGCACATGCTTGGCTTAAGGTACCATTGCCTTGGCTCCTTCTCTCCTCCCTCACTTCTTGCCACCCTCCCCTCTCTCAACCTGTCTTTCCTTCCCTGCTCTCCTACAATCAAGTCATGGTGAGCACAGTTTGGAAAAAATAATTTTAAAAATTAGTTAAGGAATAAAAGAGAGAGGAGAGGAGAATAAAAAGAGGGAAGGAAGGGGGAAAGTACATGAAAGGAGAAGAGAAAAGAGAGGGGAGGATAGAGGAGAAAGGTAAGAAATTTCCCTGAGCTTAGACGCAGTTAGGTTTACACGTTTTATGTCTTCCTGCTTTATAATTTGGGTTGTATCTTCCCTTTAGGTCGTAACTACTTAGATGCAGTTGGGTTTACACGTTTTAGGTCTTCCTGCCTTATAATTTGAGTTGTATCTTCCCTTTAGGTCATAACTACTTAGATACAGTTGGGTTTACACATTTTAGTGCTTCCTGCCTTATAATTTGAGTTGTATCTTCCCTTTAGGTCATAACTACTTAGATACAGTTAGGTTTACATGTTTTAGGTCTTCCTGCTTTATAGTTTGGGTTATATCTTCCCTTTAGGTCATAATTACTTAGATATAGTTGGATTTACACGCTTTAGGTCTTCCTGCTTTATGGTTTGGGTTGCATCTCCCCTTTAGATCATAAACTCCTTTAGCTCAGAGGACCCCTTCTACTGAAATGCCAAAGAATAATTCTACAAATATAGCAAATGCCCATACATTTTGCTGATAGACTGTCTCTCTGGATACATCAGCTCCATCTCTTCAGCTGTCAAGAAGGCAAGCTATGTCTTCTAAAGTTCACTGGGCGAGTTTCTCATTCTATATTCTATATTCCCTTTGGGAACACTGTGTCTTCCAAAGATGACCCTCCTTTTGGCTGAATGCAAGCTCCCAAGCCACTTCATTTAAGTGTCTTCTTACTGTCGCCACATGCCATCTCTGTCTTAACAAGTCGCACAGAGATTAAAACACAAGCTTTGGTTCTCTGGGATGATAGATTCCTAGCTTTTTAGGGCTTCTTTCACTGGGGATGAAAATATTATAATGTAGCTTTATCAACTTATTTGTGCCCAGCAAAAAAAAAAAAAAATCTTATAATGTAGCCTTATCAACCTATTTGCGCCTAGCCAAAAAAAAATTCCTTAGCAAATAGAAGCTCGTTTTAGAATGCTTGTTGCGTTCTGTAATGTGATATAAATTCTCCTCAAATCTTAAGCCAGTAGGCGAAATTTATTTGAGGAGTCTTGTTGGAGAGAACATACTGATCTATCAGTTAACGAATAAACATTCACTAAGCACCTACTATGTGCCATGCATTGATACGGGATCACAGCTCAAAACATAGTACTTAGATGGATATACATTTCATTCATTGGTATATTTTAGTGCAGAGCTGAAGGGGAGAAACAATGTAAAAGTTAACTTTAAATAATTTCCTGGAAGCAAAAAAAATTCTTATGGAGTTACCCTTTGGACCTTGAATAAATAGAACTATGGCACCACTTGTCTGTTGAAAAAAAAAATTAGATAAGGGAGTTGCTTTTTTTTAAGATTTATGATTTTTAAATCCCTTACTATGATCCTTTATTAAATAAATATTTATTAGCTTTCACACCTATGTGCCAGAGACAAAAATTAAAACATTTTCTCCTTCAAGAAGCAAAAATGCAGTCTTCTTTAACTTCCTGTCAACTCAGGCCTTCCTCATCTTAATAAGACTGTGGGAAGATAAACCTTCAAGAATTATTCTGGAAATATTAAAATGACCCGGGGTGAGTGATCTTACCCTGTTTACTTCAGTTTCCTCATCTGTAAAATGAACCAGAGAAGGAAATGGCAAACCTCTCCAGGATCTTTGCCAAGAAAATCCCAAATAGAGTAAGCAACGACTAAAATGAGGGGGATTCTGAGCTGCCCCAAGAACCGTGGGCTCAGCACTGTCTTTGGGGGGAGCAGGGAGTCAAGCCCTTGCCGTTAGCTCAGTTGCTCTCCTGCTGGTGTGTCATGTTTTCCACTTCCCCACGAGAGACTTCTCCCTCCCCCTGCAGCACCAAATTCTTTTGAAAGGCTGAATCTATTTGTGGATGTTTTTTTCCGTACTGTCACCTACTGTAAAAAGGCCCAGGTATGCTACCAATGGCATCGCTGCACGGCATGTGCCATGGGATCCTAACTGACATGCACGGGTGGCAGCCCTAAACTGGGATGACTGTACATGGTCTTCTTTCTGCAGCTCTATAAAGGGCTTGGTCCCTTTCCAGGAAGAGCCCACTTCTTGCTCTCAGTAGTCAAGGGTTTCATAATTAGTCATTTAAGGAAAGAAACCTCCCACAAGCCTTTTGGAAAGTCCTTCCTGCATCATGGAAAGAAGGCTAGAGTTCTACTCTGAGCTCCACTTATATCACTGTGTGACTAAACAGGATTTCTCATTTGTAAGACAAGGGCATTGAATCATATATTATTAAAAGTCCAGCATTCGATGCATTAAATATGAATATATTTATATTTAATTAAATGTGAATACATTAATCATTGATTAGATGAGATAGTACATGTAAAGCATTTGCAAAGTTGATATTATTTTTTTTAATTTTTATTTTTTTGGCAAGGCAATTGGGATTAAGTGATTTGTCCGGGATCACAAAGCTAGTGAGCACAAGTGTCAGAAGCTAGATTTGAACTCAGCTCCTCTTGACAGCAGAGCTGGAGCTATATCCACTCTAGCACCCCCTGGTTGCCCCTGAATTAATCTTATTCTTGTTTACAAAAGCAACCATAAGCCTTGCTCTATCTCTCCATATAAGCCCAGGTAAAGCATGGCTTGATGGATAGGGAGTTGAACTTGTAAGGAAGACCTGGATTCAGATTCCAACTCTAATACCTGCTAGTTGCAAGACAAATAATTTAACTTCTCAAAGTCTCCATTCTCTGATCTGTAAAATGGGAATAATAGTATTTATTCTTTCTACCTCACAATATAACATAACAAAATGGACATAAAATACAATTTTAACACGTTTTATAATTCTAATGAAGTCCGTTCTATTTCCCAGGACAGGGTAGGTGACAGAGCTATGGAGCTAGTCCAAATGCCCAAGACTTTAGAATTCATAAAAAGTGTTTTTCCCCCCTAACAAAAGTAAGATTGTGAAATTAAGATCTGAAACTGGATCACAATAAATGAACCAGTTTTTCTGTAAGAAAAAAAATGTCACTGCTGTTTATTCCTCCTCCCTAGAGTGAGACAGAAAATGCCCAGGGGATAGGATCAGATGGAAGAAAAGCACATTTTGTAAACTAGATAAATTTTATAGCTTCTTTTGCTTGATGCAGCTTTTATTTTCCGGAATTGGAACACACCGTAGGGCAGTGATCCTCAAAATGTAGTCCAAAGAATTGTTGGGGTCTCTGAAACCCTTTCAGAAGGTCTACAAATTCAAAATCATTTTTTATTTATAACATAGTAAATAGCTATAAATATAACCCATGTGAAAAAAACTCTTTGAACACATCCTCAATAGTTTTTTTTTTTTTTTTTAACAACATGAAGATATTGAGAACAAAAGTTTGAGAACCACTGCCTTAGGGCATCACCAAGAATAACAAATGAAGAAATTGAGAAGTGATGGAACAATTGAACCCACATAAGTGGAGTGTCCAGAATTTTAAAACCCATTATTATGTCTCAGTCCAAGGAAGAGAATTCAATATTTCTGAAATTCCTACTTATGTCAGGAGAGATAAAAATTAAATATTCCCAGCTTTGAGGAGCTTGTGCCTTATAAAAGCTGATTACTGTCAAGTTTACCAGGTCTAGTTTGGTCTCTCATTTAAGCTGCCTTCCATCCAGGGTCCTAGACATTAGCTAGTTCATTGGTAGCTCAGCTTCTTGGCTTTGGCCCAACATTTGGGAAAAAAAGACTCCCCGGATTAGAAGATGAGTTCTTGACCATTCTCCAAGTAATATTCATTTCACATTATTCCATAAGGACACTGCTGTGCAGGGGGATGGAACAAGGAGGCATGGGATATTCCGTGTAGCTCTTGCTCCAAGCCTTCTTTGGGCCTCTCATTAGGTTCCTTTTTAAAAATAGAGGAAGGAGATGTCTGATGTCAGGTGTGACCATAAAAAGAAAATTCGCCAGCACAGATCACAGTGTCTGTCAATCAATTGCCTATCCACCTGCCTGCATTCATATATATTTATATATAATGTTCCTCATTTGCTTGACTCAGGAAATTGCTTAATTCGGGCTCTTTTGCTCCCACTGAAAACAGAATCTGGAAAACTAACTATGTGATTCTATGACTCTAATTACTTTAAGACATTTCAGTCATTCCTGGAATAAAGATAAAATCTACATACTCCCCAAATTCAAGAAGTACAATATTTTTGTTTAAACAGAAATAGGCTATAGCAGAAGGAGTGCTGGATTTGCAATCCAAGGACCCTGGTTCAAATACTTGTTTTGTTATATTTCCAGGTGGTTGGAGCAAATTTCTTTTCCCAGCTGTACCCTAGTTTCCCCTTTTATAAAACAAAGGAGTTGGACTAGATCAGGGTTTCTTAACCCGGGATCTACAGATTGATCCTTCAGTTTCAAGAGTTCCATGAACTTGGAAGGGAAATATATTTTGATAACAGTATTTCCACAGAACTGGTTTTTGTTTTAATATATTTTATTTATTATAATATCATATAATAATTAATATTAAAATAATATAATAATATTGTTAATGAATATTATTTATAATTATTTATCATATTTATTTATCTGCTTTATACATTTGTAAGCATTCTTCTGAGACATGGTTCTTAGGCTTTACCAGATGATATACCAGAGGCTGAGAACCCTTAGACTAGATGATTTCTAAGGTCTTTTAAAAAATCCTATACTCCGATTAGAGAGAAAATATACATTCACCTACTCAGAATTAATTAATTCATGTTCAAATATTCAAAGGGCCAACACATGGAAGAGAGATCACTTTTGTTCAATCTGACCACAGAAGGCCAAACAAGAAGCAAGAACCTGAAGCTGAAAAAAGGCAGATTGAGACTTGATTTATAATATATCTAGATCTAGATGTAAATATATAGATATATGTATATATACACATATATGATATTTATAATATAGTTATTTATATTTAATTTGATTTATAATGTAATATAATTTATTATAATACAAAGCTTCTTAACCATTAGAAACTTTTGGAAGTGGAATAGACTGTTCCAAGAAATATATGGGGGACCTCCTCCCAGGAAGTCTTAAAGCAAATGGCTGGATGTGGCAGGAAGGGCTCTACTCTAAAATCTCTGCTCACTCTGTGATTCTAGGAAAGGGGAACACCCTGTCCCCATCTGTACCCAGGACAAAAGGACAGGCTGTTTCCCATTAAACAGCTGAAAATCTCTGACCAGTCATAAAATGAGAGGTCTAGAGAAGGAAGGTCCCGTTTAGTCCAGTCTCTTCATTTTTCAGATGAAGAAAATAAGACCCTGGGGGATTCACTGACCTGCCTAGGGATACCGGATAATAAGTATACAGTTTTGCAATAGAATGGAAAATGGAGGACTGGCAGTAGAAATCTCTGGGGAACTAATTCAGGGTATATTCTGATACGCTGATGGACCTATGAACTCAGTGACGATATGGGTAAGATGACAGGAAAAGATAATGAGGAATGTTGAAGGGGATGTGGGAACTGGTGCATTGTTGGTGGAGTTGTAAATGGATCCAACCATTCTGGAGAGCAATATGGAACTGTGCCCAAAGAGTTATAAAATTGTGCATAAACTTTGATCCAGCAGTGTTTCTACTGGGCTTATACCCCAAAGAGATACTAAAGAAGGGAAAGGGACCCACATATACAAAAATGTTTGTGGCAGCCCTTTTTGTAGTGGCAAAGAACTGGAAACTGAATGACCATCTAAGCCAACAAGAATCCTCTCTGTAATATTTTTAACAAGTAGACCTCCAGCCTCTTTTTGAAGACTACTAGCAAGGGAAAAACACTCAAGGCTACTTTGGTACAGCTCTAACCATTAGGAAAGCTTTTCTTTCAATGAGTTACAATCTGCCTCTGCTGTTTCTAGTGTTTCCTCCTAGGGCCAAAGCTAATTCCTCTTCATGTGATAACCATTGAAACATATTTTCATATACCCATTAAGTCTTCTCTTCATGTTAAAACTGATGCCCATCATTTGGAGAATGGCTGAGTAAGTTACGTTATATGAATGCAATGGAATATTATTATTCTAGAAGAAATGATTAGCAGGATGACTTCAGAGAGGTCTGGGGAGATTTATATGAACTGATGCCAAATGAAGTGAACAGAACCAAGAGATTACTGTACATGGTAACAAGAAGATTATATGATGATCAATTCTGATGGATGTGGCTTTTTTCAATAATGAAATTATTCAAATCAGTTCAAATGATCTTATGATGGAGAGAGCCACCTGCACCCAGAGACAGAACTGTAGGAACTGACTGTGGATCACAACACCGTATTTTCACTCTTTTTGTTGTTCTTTTCTTGCATTTTGTTGTGGAAATATATATATATATATATATATATATATATATATATATATAAGAATTGCACATGTTTAACATATTGGGTGACTTGCTGTCTAGGGAAGAGAGGATGGGGGAAGGAAGGGAGAAAAAAATTTGGAACACAAGGTTTTACAAAGGTGAATGTTGAAAATTATCTATGCATATTTGAAAAGAAAAAGTTTTAAGAAAAAAAGAGGGACAGCAAGGGGCTTCCACTGCCCCTGAAGTCAGGAGGACCTGAGTTCAAATCCAGCCTCAGACACTTAACACTTCCTAGCTGTGTGACTCTGGGCAAGTCACTTAACCCCAATTGCCTCAGGGAAAAAAAAATTAATTCTGGGTGGGGGGAAAAGGGGACAGAAATGTAAAATCCTTAGCTTAGAGTCTAATAGGAAGTAGAAATAGTTTGTATTTAACTCAAGTATAAGCCAAAGGGATTTTCTTCATTGTTCTACCCTCCTGCAGCATAGGAGGTAATGTGTACATTTTCAAATACAAAGTTTTTTAAAAACAAAAGAAACTATTTCTAAACCCATTAAAGAATCCAAGAGCCAAAGAAGAAGAAAGAACTAAGAAACAGGAAACTACTTTCCATTTACAATGACCAAACAACTCCCACCATGTCTACCACTATTCTCTTGCCTCCTGTAATAAAATATGAGTTTTCATACTTAAAATTCAAACATATATGTATATATGTGTGTGTGTATATATATAGATACATATATGGAGTATATACATGTGTGCCAGGTAGTTTATATTGTATACATATACAAACATATCTGTTTATATATATATATATATATATATATATATATATATATACATACATACACACACATATATATTATAGACAGAGAAAGAAAGATGGAGTAACAAGTTGGGCTGAGAAATGTGTCTATGAAACTATTGCAGATTCTTTGGAAAAGAATCCTCTGTGTAATATTCTTTACAAGTGGACGTCCAGCCTCTTTTTAAAGACCACTAGCAATGGAGAAACACTCAAGGCTACTACAGCTCTAATTAATCATCAGAAAAGTTTTTCTTGCAATGAGTTACAATCTGCCTCTGCTGTTTGTAGCCATGATTTCTAGTTTTTTCCTCCTGGGGCCAAATCTAATTCTTCTTCATGGAATAACCATTGAAACATTTAAAGACAACTATCGTCTTACGTACCCTTTATGTCTTTTCTTCATGTTAAAAAGCCAGAGTGCCTTCAGCTGACCCTCCCATGGCATGGTCTCTAGGACTCTTATAGGCTTGTATCTCCTCCTCTGGACATGTTCCAGTTTGTCAGCATCTTTCCTACCATGTAGTACTCACAGTAGTTCAAATACACTCCAAATTTTAGAAAATTTGCTTCTTTCTTAGATTACCTTCTACTTGTACCTTGTCTAAATCTTATATATAGGTAATCATTTGCAGGTTGTCTCCCTCATTAGAATGTGAGCCTTTCTTAGATTATTGTTCTTAGATAAAACAATTAGAATTGTTGCCTTTCTTCATATTCACAGTGCTTAGGTACAGTGCCTACCACTTAATAAATGTTTGCTAATTGAGTGCTCTTAATGCAGCTTGACCACAACAGATTTTTTGGCCATAGCATCATTTGGTTGTCTCACATTAAGCTTTCAGTCCACTAAACCTTCAGAAATTTTTTTACTTTTTTACAAGAATTGTTGTCAAGGTAATCCTGCAATTGTATAGTTGCTATATATATATATATATATTTTTTTTTTAAATTACAGTATAGAATGTTACCTTTATCCCTATTAAATTTCACGTTATCTGATTTGGCCTATAATTCTGACCTGTTGAGATCTTTTTGGATCCTGACTGCCATCCAACATGTTAGCTCTCCCTTCCAGCTTAGTGTCATCTGTAAATTTGATAAGCATGCCATCTAAGTTAAGCCTTCAACAGAATCATTGATAAAAATGATAATGAGCCCAGGGCCAAGATCCCTAGAGGTCCTCCATTAGTGATTTTTCCCACCCAGATTGATGACTACTCATTGGGTCCAGTCACTCCATCAGTACCAAAATCCACCTACCTATGCTGTTATCTCCATCTGGCACACTCACAAAGAATGAGAGGTTTTGTCAAATGCTTTGTGGAAACCTAGTTATATTATGCCCCTGGACTTCTACTGATCATTTGATCTGGACTCCTTTTCAAAAAAAAAAAAGGAAATGAGATTAGTCTGGAATGACCTGTTTATGATGAAGATATACTATTAATGGCCACCACTTCCTTTTTTAAATGCTCACAAATCCAAGCTTTAGTAATAAATTCTAAAATTTATTCAGAAATTTTATTTATTTATTTTAATAATTATATTATTCTAATAAATAATTGCTTATTATTTAGGAAAAAAATGTCAAGCTCATTGGTTTCTAATTTCAAGGACCTGCCCTTTTATGAACGCCAAGGCATTTGCCTATATGTAATCCTATAACACCGCTCCAACGGCAATGCTTTTCCAAAGATTAATGGCAGTAGCCCAATAATCACACCCATAAATCTGTTTGCTCTAGGATACTGCCTCTTCAGGACAGTCTTAATGACCGGAAATGTGGTTAGCGAAGCTAGGAGCTTTCTTGCCATTTTCTCTCCTAGTTTCTATTCCAACTCCTTGTTTCATTCTATGCTTTCCAGAGCAAGAGTGAAAAATATAATCAATATTTTGAGCTCTCTGTTCATTTTAAACTAAACTTATATCCATTTGAGTACCACAAACCCAAATGCAACTAGAAAATTCAATCACTTCAAATATAGCTTTGATGGACCCCCCAAAAGCTGAAGAACTGTTGATGCAGAAATACCCGTCTTAGGTCATGCATTTTCATACATGAAGCAAATCAAATAGGCCAGAACTTCTGATCACTTTTTGCTATTTTTGTTATAAAACTCATTTTTAAAATTTCTCTTCAATCAGAGACTGTGGCTCTATTAAACGTAAGTTCTTGAATATTTGGCCCATTCCCAAAGCAACATACTGAAGCATTGTTCCATCTCATAAAATTTTATAGCCCTTATCCCCCTTCAGATTGCAGTGCCTCGATGGCCGTTTCTATTATTAGGATGTACTGAAAATTGAGTAAAAAGAGAAGGCAGAGGCAGGTAAGTTATTTTCTTTATTCAAGTAAAAGATGAAACTTTGATTTTCAGTTGTTCCAAAATCAGAGCAATAGAAAGTCAGTACAGCATGGTGGTGAGAGCACTGGATTTAAAAGCTGGAGTTTTGAGTCAGTGCCTTATTCTGACATTTCCTGGGTGACTTGGGCAAGTGAATTAATCCCTTTGTGCTTGATTTTGTCAAGCTTCCTCAAAGTACTTTGTAAATAATAAAGGACTATATAAATTTGAACTATTAAAAATAATTTAAAGACCTTTTAGTTCTCATCATTCAACACAGTAAAGGCTGGACGTACTAAAGGATGTCCCTGATATTTCTGGGTGGAAAAGGGGTTTTGATTTTCTCAATATGGATTTCATAGATTAAAAAAGGGTATAGGTGAAAAAAATCTCTAATTAATAAATAAACTATTCTAAGTATTCATAAAAGCACAGGTAAATAATTTCAGTGATCAAACTTACTAAGTGAACTGTGAAAAATGAAATTCAAATGAAACAGACTTTTAAGGCTCAAATGAGGACAAAAATTATTTCCCTGCTTGGTCACACCCACAATACTCCAAAAGATAAAGCCAATTGAACGATAGCTTCCTGAGGACGAGTCATTTTTTTTTTCTTTTGTTCTGACTCCTGTCACTCTTCCCAGGTCTGATTATACTATATTCCTATTTCTCCCTCTTGCCTCTATAACCCTAACAACTGGTTTACTTGTTCTGTGTATACATGACATTCTACCTCTGTTCTCTGGGCCTCCATATATTCTGATTCCTATGTCTGCAGTGTTCTCTCTTTTTAGCTCTGCCTCTCAGAAGCCATGTTCCCTTTCAAAGATCAATTTAAGTACTACTTCCTACAGGAAGCCTTTCTAGATTTCCTTCCTATTCCTTTGCCTCAGTCAATTCCCACCGTCATTAATACCTTGACCCATTACATTATGCTTCTTTGGTAAATAATTTGTATTTACTTATCAGTATTTGAATTGTATCTATGCCCAAAGGGTCATAAAACTCTGCACACCCTTTGACCCAGCAGTGCCATTACTGGGTCTGTATCCCAAGGAAATCATAAAGGAGGAAAAAAGGACCCACATGTGCAAAAATGTTTGTAGCAGCTCTTTTTGTGGTGGCAAAGAACTGGAAAATGAGTGGATGCCCACAAATTGGGCAATGGCTAACTAAGCTGTGACATATGAAGGTAACAGAATATTATTGTTCTATAAAAATGATGAATAAACTGATTATAGGAAGGCCTGGAAAGATTTACATGAACTGATGCTGAGCAAACCAAGTAGAACCAGGAATACATTGTACACAATAACAACAAGATTGTGCAATGAAGACTTGGTTCTTCTTAGTAGCTCAGTGATCCAAAGCAATCCCAATAACCTTTGGATAGAAAATGCCATCTCCATCCAGAAAAAAGAACTAAGGAAAGTGAATGTAAATCAACACTTGTTACGTTCATTTCTTTTTTTCTGTTTTTTTTTTCTCTCCTATGGTTTGTCTCCCTTTGCTCTGATTTTTCTCTCCCTACATGATTCATAAAGCAATGTGCATTAAAAATAAATAAATTTACTACAACTTTACATATATATATATATATATATATATATATATATATATATATATATATATATCCCAGTAGAAAGCAACCTTTCTGAGAGCTCCGGATCAGTCTGTTTTTTGGTTTTTTTGTATCTCCAGGACATAATACAGTGCCTGGTATATAGTAGTAGTTTGAAAAATGTTTGTTGAATTGAAATGAAAATTGAAGGGAACTGAATTTTATAAATTTCAGATCTATATATGTATACATATATGCATATATATAGATATAGATATAGTGTGTGTGTATATTTATAGTTACACTATAAGTTTTTTTTTTTTAAAGCATCCTTTGCCCAGTGATCTCCCTTCTAGGTTGGGATCTCTCTAACACCCTTTGACCAGGATGTTTTAAAAATCTTTCAAATAACAAAACATTCTTAATAACTCGATCTACCTGAAACCCCAAACCATCAAACTGTGTCCTATGACAATATCTTTTTTAAGAAAAAATTTTAAATTGAAGCTTTTTATTTTCAAAACATATGCAAGAATAACTTTTCACCATTAACCCTGGTAAAATCTTGTGTTCCAATTTCCTCCCTTCCCTCCACTTCCTCCCCTAGATGGCAAATAATCCAATATATGTTAAACATGGTACAAATATATGCAAATCCAGTGTAGGCATACATATTTATAAAATTATCTTGCAGCACAAGAAAAATCAGATCAAAAAGGGGAAAAAAGAGAAGCAAAATAAAATGTAAGCAAACAACAACAAAAAGAGTGAGAATGCTATGTTGTGAACCACCCTCAGTTCCCACAATCCTCTGTCTGGATGCTGATGGCTCTCATCATCACAAGATCATTGAAACTAGCCTGAATCATCTCGTGTTGAAAAGAGCCACGTCCATCAGAATTGATCATCGTATAATCTGTTTCCGTGTACAATCATCTCCTGATTCTGCTCTATGACAATTTCTGAAGCAGCTAAGGAGAACGGTGGGTCTGCATGAGTTCAAAGAGTGTCCCCTGGGAAAAATCACTTAACTTCTGCCTGCCTCAGTTTCCTCAAATGTAAAATGGAGGTAGTAACAGCACCTACTTCATAGGACTGAGATAATATTTGTAACATGCCTTGCATATAGTAAGCACTCTATAAATGCTGATTCCTTTCCTTTCCTATCCCCCATAGCCAAAATCAGAGAGCACTGAGGATGTTCTCTAACACAGTAAAAATAAGCTGATACTGAGAGAGAATCTTAAAACTGGCAAAGAACTAATTACCTCAAAACAATCCTGTGCTAACAAAGCATCGTACCTATTTTATATAGATAAGAAAACTGAGGTTTGGAAACCCCAAGTAATTTGCCCACGGCCACATAGCTAAGGTTGGTGGTGAAATCTGAACCAAGTTCTTCCTGCCTTTAAGCCCAGAACTCTCTCCTCTACTTCTCCCCATCTCTTCCAGATACACTGTATCTCCAGAGTATCAGCTTTCATTGCCTTTGAAACAGCCCTTCAGAGTCCTACTCTGGACTCCCTGTCAGCTCTGAGAGACCTGAGAACAAGAGTGACTCTTCCGAAGACATGCTGGATGAGAAGCGAGGATGTAGCTTGTTTTTCAAAAGCTTTTTCAAAGTGATATATTTAGGACCTAGGAGAGGAAAGAATTGGCCAGTCCTTTATTTATCTTCCTAACAGGTGCAGCCTGGAGCTCCATAAAGACAGCCAGCCTACTGAGGGGACAGCTCTTGCCAAGTGCAAAGCCCCCTCTAGTGTACAGTTCCCTTCTGGGCATTCCCGTAAAGAGACATACTAAATCCACCCCACAGATTGTCAGGATAGCAAAGCAAATTTTCTCAGGGGAGAAAATGGGGTGGAAAAATAATATTTTGGCCATGGTGGCTACGGTTTGCCACTTCAAGTCAGTAGGAAAATATTTTTTTCACTATAAAACAAAATCAACCCTCCGAATCAATCGCATTTCTTCACCCATTTGAGTCGTGGAGAAAGATTTTTCTCCCTCAAAAATACTTTCATACTTTTGGAAGTGAGATATCATCCTGTGTCACCAGGGTGGAGGATGAAGGTCAAAGAGTAAATATGAGAGGAGGGTTCACATGACAAGGCATGGCATGGCGCTGGCTCTTTCCCTGGCCCATGAGCAAAACTTTGAGCCATGCTTAGAAATAGGGGAGAGGTAACAAAAGCTACTACACAAACACCTAGTTTTCGTGCTTGTCCAAAATTGGAACTTCTAGTCCTTTTTAAAAGCCCAAGAAGGAAAGAACTTTTGTAAATTTTCCTGATCCAAACCATTGGGGGAAAAAAGAAATTTATGTAAAATGCAGGGTCAAAAAAGAACTGGAACAAAAAAGCCAATACTTTAAATTTTGAAGGCACAAGAATCTGGCATGACCTCAAAAAAGAGATCTGAGATCCAAGCAAATTGGTGGGTAAAAGAGGAAGCATTAGAACAAAACAAAACACAAATATAACAGGCATATAATCTTAGAGTTGGAAGGGAATTGGGGATCATCTAGTTCTCTCCTTCATTTTGCAAATATTTGCAAAATGGAGAGAACTAGATGATATATACATATATATATTATTATTATTATTAAAGACAGGTCTGAGTCAATTCTCTGGTCAAAAACTTCAGCGGCTCCCTATTGCCTCTAACATGAAACACAGAATCACTGTAATATTATGCACACCTAAAATTCCAGCTATCACGTTAATCCTCTTCATGTCGTCTATTTTCTTGTCAATATGGTCTCTACTATGCTCCCTTTAATAGGTATCTTTCCATTTGGGGGCCCTGTGCCTTCAGGCTTTCCTCAATGTCTGGAATATACTCCCTGCAATTCTCAGAAGCCAGACTTAGCTCAGACTTCATCTCTTTCTTGAATCTTTTTGTACATAGTAGGTGCTTTAAAATGTTCATTGGATTGAGCCTAGCTTTTCTATTTTCAAAATAAATGTTGATTGACTGATTTCTCCTTTTCCATGTTTTTGTCCTAAATGTGCTCTATGAGTCTTTTAAGAGGACATTAATTTTCAACAAGTCACAGTTGAGTTCATATTCAGGTTCAAATGTTGTTATTTCCAAACAAAAACCTCTCTGGGTTCAAGAGGGAAGTGGTCTCTGATTCTTAGTAAAAGTGCAATTTTGTGAAAGAGTGAAACTTGAAGGGGTCCCACCAGTCTGTTCTTCAGACACTAATCTCGGAAGTTCATTTCTCTGGAGAGTGGCAAGACTGGGGGGTGGTGAAGCATATGATAATCTACTTAGAAATCAGGCACTGTCTCTCAAATTAAGATACAGCACTCTTCACTAGAAAATAAGTTCCTTTAGGGTAGTGGTTGTTTCATTCAAAGTATTTGCATCCTCAGCACCTGGCATAGTGGTTGGCACATAGTAGGTGCTTAATAAATGCTTGTTAATTAGATTTGTTTGATGCATAAAGATTACTATTTTTAACAATCTTTCAATGTCCATCAGAAAAGAAAAAGGGGCTACAATGTTCCCGTTTCTAGATCAGTGATTCTCAAAGTATGCTCTAGAGAATCCTGGGAATCTCTGAAATCCTTTTAGAGGGTCTACAAATTCAAAAATAGTTTTTATTTCCAATATGGTAAATGTTTGTAAATATAATCCAGATAAAATCGCTTTGGAGAGATCCTCAATAATTTTTAATAGGATAAAGATACTGAAAACAAAAGTTTGAGAACCACTGTTCTAGATTCTTAAAATGGGGAGTTGGGAGGGGAGATGCAGAAATGGCCAGTGGAAGGATCCTTTCTAGACTAATGAGGCAAAACTTCCAAATGAACAGCAACAGAATTATATGAGGTTGAAGTTCTTTCTTCCAGTCTATCTCAAGCTGTTTTATTACACTATCCTAACTGCTTTTACTGGGCTACAAGTTTTATTCTTGATAATCCACGGGCCATAAGGTCTATTCGTGAGAGTATAAATCCTACTCGTTACTGATGTCGCTACCTCCCAAATCCTATTCTCAAGAGAATGGTGCTCTACTTTGATTTTTTCCTAGTCTGGGTTGGGGATTAGGGGAGAACAGTAGGGGACATTACAGAGGTAAAGTTCCCAAGTATTAAATAAAATACAGAGTAGGTTTATGTCTGCTTGAACATGTGGGACATTGAAAAAGAATATTCTTTCTTTCCAAAAGGGGTTTCCTAGGTCACTAGGAATAACTTCAATGGATTAAGATTTAATAAGACCTCCATTCGTTCTTACTGCATCTGACCTTCCTCCTTCCTAGACACAGGCTCATTGCCAAACTCTTAGAATTAGCCTCTTGTAAGTTAATAGGGAGCCGTGTGAAACATCCTTTTGATTTGGGCACCTAAAAATATTGAAAACTCTATGGAGCTGCTAACTCTATCTTGTTTCTGGATCCCTGGGTCTCTAAAATAGACAAGACAGCCGGATGAAGCCAATGGCTCTCTTCTGATTCAAAGGAAGCGATCCCTTTGTTAATGGTAGAATGCTATCTTTGCTAAAAAACACAAAACCTGCAGGTCCTAGGTCCACTTGCCCTGGTGGAAGGATTTCTGCAAATGGTGTGAAATTAGCTTAGGAAGGTTGCCAAAGCTTGGTGGCCTGCCTGGTTCGTGTGGCTGTCTTTTGGGAAGTAGCTGGTATCAGCAAATCACAATTGGGGAAGGAGAAAAAAAGATGATCTAAGACACTGAATGAGATTCTACATTCCCAAGGACAAAATACTAGGATGTAAATTTATTACTAGCAGGGGTCCTTCATGTGTTTGATCACAGTTTCATCTCTTTGGAGAAAATACCTTGAATGGACTACTCATGTTATGTGGCTATGTGGCTGTGGGCAAGTCCCTAAAGCCCCCTAAGCTTCTGTTTCCTCATCTGCAAATTGGAGATAATATTTATTTATTTTGCTGAGACACTTGGAGTTAAGTGATTTGCCCAGGGTCACACAGCTAGGAAGTGTTAAGTGTCTGAGGTCGGATTTAAACTCAGGTCCTCCTGACTTCAGGGCTGGTGCTCTAATATTGTCACCTAGCTTCCCAGAGATAATAATTATTATAGTGTATGATATTTTACATATATATACGTATATTTACATATATAATATATAATATTTATGTTATTTATATGTTATATATTTCATATATAATGTTATTTATATTATATTAATATATATATAATAGTGTTTTGCAAACATTAAAGCTAATATAAATGATAGTCTTTTTTTTTTTTTTTTTTGCGAGGCAATCAGGGTTAAGTGGCTTGCCCAGGGTCACACAGCTCATAAGTGTTAAGTGTCTGAGACTGGATTTTAACTCAAATCTTCCCGATTCCAGGGCCATGCTCTCTCCACCACACCTTCTAACGATAGCCAATGACGATAACCATTACTGACTTTTTATTTTTTAAACAGAACCTGCAATTTTATTGGTGTAAGTAACTCCCAATAATATAACTCTCTCTAGCAATGCCAGCTAGGAACTATTCTGCCATTTGACATCTTAGAGGGTTCCCTTAAGAAGTTACTGGGATTATACAGTCAGGATACATATGGCTAAGGCTTGAATCAACCCAGGTTTTCTGGACTCTCAGACTGGCCATTTATCCATTATGCGGCACTGTCTCTCATTATTATCATTATCTACTATTGCTGTATTATTATCATTACTGGTATTACTATTTTGAATCAACAATTTTTAAACTAAACTCTAAACAATGAGAGTTTTGAAAATGCTGCTAGTTTGCAGGAATGACACTAGAAGGGCCCATACATGTAGAAGAAGGTGGTGGAAACTTGTCCCCACCAAATGTAAAACTCAAAGAGGAAGTTTTGTTTCTTATTCTCTCTGAATTGTGTAAAAGTAGTCTAACATTATCTCACTGGCTGCCCAGGATAAAGTGGAGAAGGTCCTGAGCTTACAATGCAGGGGGTTCTACCTTGTGTGGCTATGGAAAAATTGTTTAATCTTAGCTGGTCTCAGTGTTCCCTTCTGTAAAGTATGTATGTGTGAGAGGGCTAAACTAATTGACCACTTTTTAAAAAATATTTTTTTATTAATTTCATTAAGCATTTTGCAATGACATTTTTAAAAAATTAATGTTCATTAAAAAAAAAAATTGAGTTCCAAATTTTCTCCTTCCTTCCTGTCACTCCCTGTTTCTAAAGAAGGCAAATAACTGTGTGACCCTGGGCAAGTCACTTAACCCCAGTTGCTTCAGCAAAAAACAAACAAATAAATAAAAAAGAAGGCAAATAATATGATATAGATTATATATGTAAAGTCATGCCAAAAATATTTCCATATTAGCCATGTTACAAAAAAAAAAAGATGCAAAAAAAAAAAAACCACTTCAAAAAAATAAAGTCAAAAAGTATAAAGCTAATTGACCTCAAAGATCTCTTCCTTTAAGTCTTGAGATCCCATGAAAGGATTCTGAATGCATCCGGTCATGCTATTTGGCAGTGATTTAGTGAGATTTTCTATCACATAGTGATCAGAATCAAATAATTAGTTCCATAACCGGGGAATTACTTTGTGAAGCTTTGTCCCACTGGATTTTCTTTGAAATAATAAGAACCAGCTATGATCCTCTAACGTAATCGTAATAATATTTACTTAACTTCTAAGTCAGTTTCCTCATCTGTAAAATAGGGATGATAATATTTGATCCTCATCGGATCAGACGAGACAAGACATATAAAGCTTTGTAAACTTTAAAGTGATATACTAATGCTAGCTGCTATTAATCACTTCATTTCAAACAAGAATCACTTCTGGTCCTTACTATATACTATATTAGGGAATAGGAACTGAACCTCTGATTTGATTGGTACAGGGAAACGTCTCAATCAAATGACACTGGTGGAGATCTCCTCTGCCACTTAAAGTCTTAGAGAGCTGCTGCCCTTCAGCACAGGGATGCAGAGACATGCCCCAAGCCCAGGTCTTCCCAGCTCCAGAGCACTCTGGCTTTCTATCTACTCTGCCATTTATACTACATTACCTATATATTATGGGATATGAGGATGCCTTATGATAAGAGACCAATCAATCAATCAATAAGCGTTTATTAAGCACCTATTACATGATACATGTTGGGGCTATAGATATAATAAATGAAACAATTCCTATTTGAAATGAGTTTGCTTATAGCAGTAAAGCATAAATCTTTATCCATATGGGTAGAGATTTATAGTAATAACAGAGCACTGACATTAAAACTAAGGGAAAAGGAAGTCTTTCAGAATTCTTTCCTACCACAAACTCTGGAGTAGTTTAATAAATATTTTTAAAATCTGTGTAGATGTCATTGAAGAATGCTAAACCAGCCTCTCTAATTGGTCAGAAAATTCAGGGGTCAAGACAGCCCTTGGTTAGTTAGGGTCTTGTTGCAATTAAAACCAGCGAAAAATCTACTTTTTGGGGCTTGAAATGAACTAGACCAGCCTGGTTCTTTACAAATTCAGGGCAGTTTTAAAAGGTTAGAAGCAACATTTTGGTTTTAGTCACAAATCACAGTAGGCATTCCATGGCCAGTAAGCCCTGGAGTAGCCAGTCAAGTGACAGATCAAATAAAGAGGACACTTAATGCACATGTAAATCATTTGCATTACAAATCAGACACTTTAGAAGGGTTTGGACTCTCAGCCTGAGATTCTGGATTAAGCTACCATATTCATGCATGCATTTGGTGCGGCTATTTTGGGTGGGATACTTCATCTATCATTGTCCTCCTGTACTAAGTAAAGCCAACTAGTAAACCGATCACCCCAGCCTGTCAACACTCCCGTTTTAATGACATAAAGAAAATATACTGAAAAGATGCTTCAAATCATTCATTTTCCTTCATAGTTTAAGTTGGAGCCGGAGAACGTACAGCATCTTTTCCAAAGAGCCACCAAAGGAACGACTGGAAAGCATTTAAAACAAATTTAAAACAAGTCAGCAAGAACTGGATGCTTCTTAATTCATCCCTTATGGTCTCTTCCAATCAGCTTCTATACTAATTTTCACAGACAGTTTTTAAGGGTGTAGTAAGCAATAAATAAAAGATTAAGGGGATGAGATTATTTCATTTTGGAGATTTTCCTTCCAAAACTAAGCCTGGCAAATGTGCTTAATTTGGAGGAATGTGAATAATATAAAGCCAAACTTAGTCATGCTATTTCAACTATTTATTTTATCATTGTTATTCATTTTAAACGATGAAACAATACATAAAATGAATTTCTAAAATGCTCTCTTTACTGATAAGTCTTTTTTTCCTGCAAAATGGGGAATTTTTTCTCATTGGAGGATATATTTACTCTTCTCCATTAAGTCATCTAAAAACTGTAAAATTACCAAATAAAATGTCCAAGAAAATCCCCAAGAAAAAAAATCATGTTAAAAAATGCCACATTAAGTATAGTCTTTTCTATATATTTGCTATATCCTATCTATTTGAGATATATAGAAAAGACTATACTTACATAGCTAATGTCAGAAATACAAGGCTAATGCATTCATGGAAAACTCACAATTTGAATTTTGATTTGAGTTTATTCATAGCCCACTAGGTTATTAAATTTTCTTATTTGCTATATCCTATATATTTGAGATAAGAAGATTTAACAATTTTCTTATTTGCCATATCCTACATATTTGAGATAAGAAAATTTAATAATCTAGTGGGTAATGAGTAAACTGAAATCTGTCAAAGATTTCTATTCTGAGTTTTCCATGAATGCATTAACCTTGTATTTCTAACATTAGCAAAACAATATTGCATGGCTAGCTGGCTGTCCTGCTCTTTCTTCATTTGAAACCTTATCTCTTTTATTAGTTCCATCTGCTAAAAAAGAAGGCATTTCAAAATTAATCTCAAATATTAGAAATAAAATAAAATGTTTTTGATAAATGATTTTACTGATGGCAGTCTGAAACAAATACAACCAAAAAGATAACTTCCCAACTCTAAAGAATTTAAATGCTCCAGATTGTAAGGACACACAAGATCAAACGTTTATTATTCCAAGCAAAATTCTTCTATAAACTTTGGAAATCAGTTTTTCCTCCCTCTATTGAATATAATAGTATTTTTTATTAAATAAAAATTATTAAAATTAAAAAATTTTAAATATTAAATTAAATTAAAATTATTAAATAAAAATAGGATTTTGTGGGGATTGTTTTAGATTTCTTTTTTTTTTTTGGGGGGGGGGAGATGGCGATTTTTATCACAACACAATCATCTGACCTAAATTCCCTGATATGACATTTCCTCCCTAAGCCCCAGGGATGACACTAAGTTATCAGACATACTTAAAAAAAAAATGGACCTTGGACTTTCCTTATTTCCTTAAAATGCAACGAAAAGAGAGAGAGAGAGAGAAGAAAGATCTCTTACCCTCTTTCTTGGTGGGCTCTGGCATTGTGGAGGGCTTCCTTCTTTCCTGTGCCGAATGATGGAGACCCCAAGACTTGCTGAGAGATGCTGCTGGTCAGTTTGACAAGCAGATGGGGAGAATTCCCGGGCCTTATATACGGCCGGGCGCCCGATCCCACAGGCGCCTCCTCTGTCCAGCGCGCAGAGATGCTGGAACTTGACAGCTCTGGGAGGCTCGCTCATTACATCTGTCATCTGCACCCCGGCGCTCTCCCTGCCACTTCAGCTCATGTGGCCGAGGCCAGGGAGCACCTCTGACTTTCTAAATTCAGCAGCTGCAGCTGCATGTTCTCATTTCTCCCCTCTCCCTCCTTCTTTTTCCCCTCTCATCTTCAGTCTTTTTCCCCTCCATCATCTCTCTTCTGCCTTCTCTCTTCTCCCTTCACTCTTCCTTTTTCTCCCTTCCTTTCTGATCCTTTCTTTCTCCTTCTTTCCCTTCCTCTTCCTTCCCTCTTCTCTCACTTGTCCTATCTTCTTCCTCAACCTTTCCCTTCTTCCTCATCTTCTCTCTCTCCCCCTATTTTTCTTCTCTGTGTTCTCTCTTCCTCCTTCTCTTCTGCTTCCCCCCTCTTCTCCTTTTCCCTGTCCTTTCCTCATTTCTCTCTCATCTTCCTCTCTTTTAATCCACTCTTTTCCTTCCTCTCTGCTCTTTCTCCCTTTGCTCTCTTTTTCTCTTTCAAACTCCTTCTTCCTTCTCCTTTCACTCTTTTGTTTCCTTTCTCTCTCGTCCCATGTTGCTATTTCTCTGCCCTACCCCCTCCTTTCTCTCTCTCTCAACCTATTTCTCCTTCCCACCAGGCTCAAAATCAAAAGATTTTGCCATATACTCTACAGTTTCTCGCAAGAGTAATAGAAACTTTTACTTTTTCATTAAGATTAAAAAATCAGGGAGTAACTTTGGTGAAAGTATACGCTCATTTAGCGTTTCATTAATAATTGGCAATCCCAAGCTATGATAATTTTAATTTTTATACAAGATATATAAAGTCAAACTAAATGTACACATTGAATTCTTAGTTTTACCATCTCCCCCAGGCAGGACAAAATAGACCCAAACCTAGCTCCATTTACCCGCCTGCTGAGACTTCGAAGCTTCCTAAATGCTGGCAAAGAAAGATATATAGAAAGCCTCTCACCATTTTATTTCAAAAACATGATCAAATCTAACCTAACGTTTAACTGATCATCTTCTCTTTTAGAGACGTGCCAAATCTACTCAAAACCCGTTAATTTCTTAGAAAGTTGTCATCGAACAACAAATAAGTAAATCAGAACAGGGAGTGCAGGAAGAAAGGCTTTGAAACTACTTTTCTGTTTGATGAGAATTAAAGGGGGGATTTGACATCACGGGACCTAGACGGTCCTAGGGCTCTACCTGTGTGACCTTTGCCAAGTGGCTTCCTTTATCTGGTCTGATCCCCACCTTTGTAAAATGTAGGGGCAGGATCTAAGGCCTGTGCTCCTGGAGTCTGGGACATGCTTGGAGCTGCTTTTGCAGCAGTGATGAAATGATGGGTCTGTCCTGAAGCATCCCCACTTTCTCACCCAATTTTCCTCCTGACCCTCACATCTGTAACCTATCTCATCAGCGCCATACTTTGACCAAATGGAAAAAAACAGCTGAGCCAACCTCCTTTGCAAAGAGCATAGAAAGACAGAAACATAATCCAAGGTTATTCACGGTACTAGATCTCCTATACAACTGCAGATGTCATTACTCCCATAATTTTTTTCCCCTTTCATTCCTGGATACCATGAAGGGCTAACAGACAGCCTAGAGGTAATCATTTCAAATAAATTATTTTAAAATTTGCTGTCATTTAAAGGATATAATGGTTTCCCTTGGGCAAATTAAGTTTGAGATGTCAGGCTCTTCAAGCACTTCATCAAAGTGTTGTCATTTGGAAGTTCTAGTCCTGACTAATTAGCTGTGCAACTTAATCTGTCTGGGTTCTAATTTCTTTATATGTAAAATAATGGCATCAGACAGAAGAATCTCTATGATTCTTTTAGAGTTCTGAGCACTGGATTTGGAGCCAGAAGCTCTGGATTCGAATCCCAGCTATTTTGTCATGCCTCTGGGCTTTCATTTCCTTGCCTTTGAATCCTGGGCTGGACTCTTTGGTCCGGGAGACCCCTCTAACTCTGACACGGCAGCAGGCTCGCTGAAGGGGCTGTTTTGTAGGGGGGCACTGGCTGCACATGGGACTATTCTTCAGAGGGATCACTTTTCAGCATCTCCAGCACACGAACAATCGCATACGAGACACGTTCAAGGACAAAGTCTCACATTGCAGGAGAATCTTAACAGTGACAGGCAGATTTCATGCATGCCTCCGAAGAGGTGATGGGCCATTATTGGCTTGTGACACACTGCAGGAAGAAACTCGCAGGGTATAAAGTCCTTCTCCCTTTACTGACATGCACATCTGCCAGAAGATCTTATAACCTGGGGAGAGAAATTGGTCTGGCTCAAGGCAGTCCTGCCATACCAAAATGCTTGATTCTTGGAGGAGCTGAATTGTGGATAAAGTGTGAGATCAAAAAATGGAAAGAGGGAGTCAGAGGTAGTGCTGAAGGGAGGTTTAAAATGTGGCTCCTCGTTAGCCAGACTTCCATTTATGGGATCACAATGGGCCTGGTTCCATTTGACTGACAACTACACAAGCCCTGCCTGGAGAGGGAGCCAAGGGCAGCAGACAGATAACCAGAGGGTCAGGAGGATCTGCTTTCAAGTCCTGCCTCATTCAGCTGAATCTGCCTTCTGCAAATCCAGTGATCTCCCATTTACCAAATCTCCTGCCCTTTTCATTGCTTTTCCTGAACTCTCTGTGGCATGTTGACCACTTTTTCTTCCTGGATGCAGTCTCCTTGCTGAGGTGGATGGGGAAGCAGTGGAGGTTCGTGGGGTCCAAGCTGACCCCAGACACTTAGGCTGGCCACTTAGGCTGGCCACTTCGTTCTGCTCATCTTCATTTCCTCATTGGTCAACAGCTCTTATTTCTGACTCATAAAGAGACTAAGGATTCAGCTTGTCTCTGCCTCATTTAAATCCAATTCATAGACATCATCCATGAAGTCATTGATCCTCTTCTAAAGTGAAGGAGGAACAACAACAGCAACAATTTCTCAGGATTGTTGTGAAGTTCAAATGAGATAAAAATTGTAAAGCGCTTAGCACTGTGCAGGGCACACAGTTGGTGCTCCATAAATGTCTGCCAAGATTCTATACTCCAGCCTGATCATTCCCCTTTATACTATCTCACTAGCTTATATGGGTTCAATGAAGCCCAGATCCACACATCCAGCCAATGTTCCAGTCCCCTTAACATCTGCCATTTGGACCCCTCTGTCTTGATGTTCCATAGACATTTCTAATATAACATGCCCAAGATATAACTCATTTTCTCTCCCCCCCAAACATTTCCCCTCTCCAGCTTCCCACCATTCACTCAGTCGCTCAGGCTCAAAACCTGAGTGGCCATCTTTAACTCTTTACTCTCACTAAACTGTTGCCAAATTTTACTGTTTTCTACCTTCATTTGCTGTTTTCTAATCACTCTCACAATGACCTCCCTAATTCAGGTCCTCATCACCTTCCACCTGGACCATTGGGATCGCCTTCAGCTTAGTTCCCCTGCCTCTCATCTCTCCAGGCTCCAATCCATCCTGCACTAGGAGACAAAATCATGTTTCTCAAATCACACACTAATAAAATCCAGAAGCTCTAAGATCTAACATGGAATCCTTCACCAGAGAGATAGAAAGACAGAAAGACATTGACAGAGACAGAGAGACAGAGACAGAGAAAAAGAGACAGAGAGAGACAGAGCAGATAGAAATAAAGATTTTTAAGCTAGAAACCAATCATTGAACAAGCATATATTGAACACCTTCTATGAGCCAGACACTGTGCTAAACACTGAAGCTACAAAATTTAAAACAGTCCCTGACCTCAAACTTAAATTTTGATGAACTTAATTTTTTTTAGATTTAAAAAAAATTAATGCATTATTTGCCTGTTATAAACATCTGAAAGTTCTAATAATTCCTTGGAAAAAGAGGCAAATTATTTCCATTTGAAATCTTCAGAAAGGAAATGCATATTCAATGTTTGTATGATAAAGATTCTCTAGTTCCCTTGGGGTACCATGACCCTATTCTTACTGGGTGAGAACCATAAGGTTAGACACGATGGATGTTCAAACACTGGAAAGGCCATCATGGGGAAGTAGGAATGGACGTGCTATGTTTGACTCCAAGCTCTAAGAGTATGGTTTGATGTCACATTCGCCTCCTAACGTTTTGAACAAAATAGGTTTGAACAAATGTACTATTCCCTGCCCTTCCTGTCCCTGCCTGTCCCCTCCTCTCTTCCCTCCCCAGTTCCCTGCCCGGGACAGGCTATTTTTTCTTTCTGAAGCATAAATTTTTTTAATCTTTCAATTTTACTGATGCAGACATGAGAATTAGAACATGCTTAAATTAAATGTCCAGGGTCTAAAAGAAATTAAAATTAGCTCAAGTCCAAAAAAAGTAAGGCTTTAGACAATTAAGTAATCTAATAAAAGCTGAAGATGACCCATGGAATTATTATTAAAATCCTCTATGGTCTAATAAGGTTCATTGCTATAATAATAATTATAGCCATTTGTGGTTCACAAAATGCTTTGACATATTCTTTTATTTTTGATCCTTATAAAACAAATAGGGAAAGGAATTTTATATTAATTAATAGAAGAGGAAACAGGCTCCTAGAGAATAAGTCATTTACCCAAGGTCACAAAGCTGGGATCTGAATTTTTAGGGGGTAATGGAGAGACACATCATTGACATGAGCAGACTGTGATCATAAAACAATAAAACATTGCGTTGAAGGGTTATAGAGGATGTGATCAGGGAGATGGGTGAATGACAGGAAAATGAAGTGGGCTTTATGTAACAAGAGCACAGGACAATAGATGAATGGATGACCCATGTACTCCACTGGAACCCATGTAAGGTCAAGAGAAGGAAAGGAAAGTCCCCAGATCATTGGGGAGAGGATTAATGGGAAGACTTGGGCCAGGGTTTCATGGGATAAGAAGGCATAGTTGGGTTGGAATCTGCATTTTAAAGTCCATGGCAGCATTTAATTAATTTATTAATTATTATTAATGAAATTATAAGATTTTGGGGGGAATCCTTTTTTTCTAACTTGAATGAATGAATGAAAAAGCTTTTTTAAGATTATATGTCTTAGGGATAGGGGAACAAAAACCAAAAAAAAAAAAGGTTTCTGCCTTCAGGGAGTTTTCATTCTAATGGGGAGGATGACTCTTGAAGAACAAAATCATAAGGGAATTAACTGCAGGTCCATTCTAGAAATGTGAGGATAGAAAGTGGGCAGTGGGCAAAGGGAGAGGGGCAGCATGGTGTGTCTGAGTCCGATTGACTATGCTTTCTGATCAGCAGTCAGAGAATAGCATGGAACCCGGGGAGGAGTGTGTGAGGTCTGCACAAAGTCCTGATTCAAGTTAGAATACTTGGACGAATCTGTGAAACCTGGCTGAGAAATCAGGGAAGATCTCTCTTTCTTTTGTAATCTGGTCATTTGAACTTTCTTGGTGGTTTGGATTCTGGGTAAACAGGGTTTTTGATGAATTATGAGCCATTTCCAACAAAACCAATCTTTTAGGTGTCTTTGATGAGAGTTTAGTGTCTTGATCATGAAACCCTGAGGCAAGACTCTGAAGATAATGAAGAATTATAACAGAACTGACTTTCCCATGGCCCACTGAGACGTACAGAGCCTTTCCCTTCCAGCACAGCCTTTGCTCCACCTGTAAAACAAAGGGATTGAATTAGATGATCTCTGAGATCCTTGCCCTGCTCTAAATCCAGCCCAAGACTGTCTTAGGAAAGAGAAATCGTATCTGGGAGTGGACTTGTTGGCTCCTACGTCTGGCCAGCTCCTGTTGGGCATGATTGATGGTATAGCATGATGTCTTCTGTCTGTTTTAGAGAGAACCTGCAACCTGTTAATTCTCAAGAGCAAAATTTGTTGAAATGGAGACCTTTCTGGTAGTCCAAAGCAAAGTTAGGAAGGGACTATTTCTTCTCCTTGGATCCCTGCAATGCTGCACATGGGGCTGCTTTGCAGCCTGAGACAGAGATCTCTGAATCTGGCCATTCATCCATGGCTCTCTTCAACAATGAGATGATTCAGGCCAGTTCCAATGATTTTGTGACGGAGAGAACCATCTAAACCCAGAGAGAAAACTGTGGGAACTGAGTGTAGATCTCAACATAACATTTTCACTCTTTTTGTTGTTGTTTGCTTGCATTTTTTTTCTCTTTTTGATCTGATTTTTCTTGTGCAGCAAGATAATTGTACAAATATGTTTACATATATTGGATTTAACATTTTTTACCATGTTTAACATATATTGGATTGCTTGACATCTAGGGGGAAAGGGAGAGAAAATGGGAATACAAGGCTTTGCAAGGATTAGTGTTGAAAAATTATCAATGCATGTGTTTTGAAAATAAAAAGCTTTAATAATAATAATAATAAAGAATCTGGCCAGTCATCACTGCAACAGGAGATTCCTTCTTTCTCTAATGAGACTATAAGAAGAGTGGGCCAGATCAGTTCTGGAGCAACTCAGTAGTGTTCCTACACACATTTGCTGTTAGTGGGACACAAAAACTGGAGTTTATGGCCCACTATTCTTTCCAAGAGCTACCATTTCAGGACTAAGGGGAATAGACTGCAGAGTTGCTCCTGAATCTGTGCATAATTCTATTAGCATCTTTAGCTATGTGTTTCAGTTACATATTTATTTTTAGAACCTTAGAATTTGATTGCTGTTCTGCTGGACCATGAAACTGACAACTGAAAGACTCCCAGATATTTGGAGTCAACTGATTTTCTAGGAGGGAGCAGATGAGGCAGATAATCTGAGAATGACAAATCCTTGTATTGCAGTGAATTTAGACCAACCCAATGACAGGATACACTCCCACAGAGTGGTTCCTTTGAAATGAAAAAAAAAGAAGAAACGTAATCTCTACCCTCTTCCCACAATTTGTTTCTATTCTCAATGCCCCCATTTTTATTCATTCCTATTGAAATCTCAGTCACCTTTATCTTTATACCTTAGTGTATAGTGTACCTTAGTTCAAATACTATTGAAATGAATTAAATCAAATTCTTTCCTACCCTTTACCATTTTGATCCAATCAATTGCCAAGCCCTATCTATTCTATCTCGACCATTTCATATATCAGCACTTATATATATATATGTATGTATATGTCATATATATATATGATGTTTGGATGTCTATATATGTATACATATACATATATATTGGATTATATACATATATATAAATACATATATAAACATCCAAACATCTCTCTAGTTTAAGCCCCTATGAACTTCTCCCTGGATGCTGAGATCCTAATTGCTCTCCTCTTGCCTCTGTAATTTATTCTCCACGCTGCTGCTCTAATAGAGTCCTAGACATAATATTTCCTTTCTCAAAAGATAAAATATGAAAAAAAAATCATTGGTCTAAAATTCAAAGCCCTTCCCAATTTCTCCTCTTCTGACTGTAGAAGCAAGAGGACCAGATTTCAAGTCAGAGAATCTAGTTCAAATCCTAACTTATCATACCAGGCAATCTCTAATATCCTTTGAGGTTTTGAAATCCATATGAGACCCCCCTCCCCAGGAATCCTAAGCGCGAAATCCCCTTTCCCCCCAGCTGGTCCTTGATCTTGCCCAGACTTCTCCTAACTGACCTGCATGCTTGGAAAGCATTCTTTTCTCTTTACTTGTTCAATTCAGTTAGCAAAGACTTATTGAGTGATTTCTCTATGGGGGAAACAAAATTAAAAGGTGACCCTCAAGGAGCTTATGTTCTGCTTGGAAGATAATGTTTTTTTCTTCAAGGCTCAGTTTAGGAATCACTTTTTCCATTAAGGTTTCCCTGAGACCATCACTGAGCTAGGAATCTGGAGAGCTGGGATGCTGAATCCTGGTGCTGCCAGTTCCTAACTGTTTGACAAGTTTGGACAAGCAAGTATCTCTCAGCCTTAGGTCTCTCATCTGGAAAATGGAAATCCAACTATAGGGTTAGAATTAAGAGGGATCATTGAAGTCACCCAGTCCAACCCTCTTGTTTTACAGAAGAGAACGGTAATACCTGTCTCAAAGGGCTTCAGAAAAGTGTGTTGCTATGGTTAACACACATCTTCAGGATCTTGCCTCGAAGTTTCATGATCAAAACACTAAAACCCTAGAAAATTAAAAGATGATTCTGTTTGAAATGTTTCAGGATGCAGCCTCCCAAGCAGAAAGTGATTTCTTTTTTCTCAAATTTCCTCTGAGTTCTCTCTTCTGTCTCTATCACATTGTACCTTAGTATCAGAATTATCTACTTATATAGGATCACAGATTTATAGAACTTGGAAGGGACCTTAGAGAGACCACTGAATTCATTTTATAGATTATAGATAACTAAGGCACAGAGAAACTGACTTGTCTAGAATTATAAATCAGATAAATGTCTGAGATTTGAACCCAGATTTTCTTGGTATTAAGTCCAGAACTCCATGTTGTATCCTTGTGTTTAGATGATAAAATCTATGAAGGCAGAGATTGTATGGTCTTTTTGAATTTTTTATACCTTCTCTATCTCATATCACATATTATGGGTAAGGGTCACTTAATTGTTAGACTGGATTAAATTAAAAGTGGATTGTTTTGTTTAAATTTAAGTTTTTCCTTATCTGTTTCTTAATGTGTTTAAGGCCCTAATTAGAGTCAGGGATCCTACTCTCTCTGGGTGACTGATATTAGGGAGTAAGTATTAATGAGTAACTTAAACATGTTTGTATTTTAGGAATAGCAGTTATCTGTGCTCTCAGACACCCCCAGGAAATCCAGAGAGATTTTACAGCATCCAAAATGTGAACAAAATGTGCTGCTGCTTCTCATTCTTAGAATAGGGGGAAAAATCCAAAGTAACAATTCTGCCTTCTTGTCTTTCTGTAATGTGACTGTAGGTTCTACCCTGCACCAAGAACAAGTTCATGCTCAGATCCTTGCCTGCTATCATTAGCTACACTGTCTCACCCACCTCATTTTAAAGCCCAAGCATGTTAAGCTCCCTAAGCCTCTGCTCATAAGACATACCCTTCATCTCCCAAATTAGTCTGGTTGCCCTTTTCTGGACCCTTTCCAAGGCTTGAATGTCTTTTTAAAGTCCCAGGCTCAATATTGCACCCTGGTCTAAATGAGACCTAATGAGGACTACAAAAAAGGAAATCTCTTTTGTTTTAAAATCAACCTTTCTGATTTTGAAATACCAAGAGCCCCTTTTAATTTATTCTTTTAGTTACTGTGGATTTTGCCCTGCATAAAGGCTTGCTAACTGAGGAGGAAGTGGGGGAGAGGAGAAAATGAACTGAGCTAGGAATCTGGAGAATTGGGACGCTGAATCCTGGGGCTTCTATTTCCTAGCTGTTTGTTTGACAAGTTTGGGCAAGCAAATCACTTCATCTCTCAACCTCGGTTGAGGCTACAAAATAATTGTAGGGTTAGGGTTAAGAGGGATCGCGAAACTCTTCTAGTCCAAACCTCTTGTATTACAAAATGTTAATATCTGTACTACGGGGAAAGTCTCATATACAGAAATATGTGTTGCTAGAGTTATACACATCTTTAGGGTCTTTCCTGGAAGTTTCATGATCTCTAAAGTCCTAGAAAATTAAAAGATGATTCTGTTTGAAATGTCTCACGCACAACAAAATCTCTGGTTTGTCTAGAATCCAAACCTTGAGAAAGTTCAGATAATTGAACTTTAATAAAAAAAAATAATAAAGTCTTCTTTTATTCCTCCATTAAGAGGGACAAATTCATTATTTACTTATATTTATTATTTTATTTTATTCAGGCTGAAGTCATAATCAGAAAACTAAGAGAATATCCAATTTATTTTTAAGTAGCAGTAACTTTTTAGAAAATGTTGTAGCCCAAGTGAATTTTGATTCTGATATTTCTATCTGCTAGGTCTTGGGAGCCCACCTGAGATCTCTCTAGGTTCAGTTTCCTCATCTATAAAATGCTCACAGGATGATCTCTGTATCTCTTCAATCACTAAAACACACGGTCCTCTGTAGTGATAACTGATGCTTCTAATGAAGCAATAATCATTTGTTGACAAATAGGTTATAAATACAAGATTTCATTTTAAAAGTTTGTCTTATGACTTATTCTCTTATTGATTGCTTGAAAAGGAGGGGACCAAAACTGAAAAAGAACTCTCCAAAGAAAACTCATTACAAATTCAGAGTGGAGAGAGCCAGATGACGGTTAACATTTTTAATCTTCAAGTTACTGAGTTGATTAACTGTGAACATATAAAATAATTAATTAACAAGTTAAAATGGAGTTAATAATAGCATCTGACTTTCTAGTTTGTTGTGAGGATCATATGTGATAATATTTATAAAACGCTGAGCACTGTGCCTGGAAAATAGGAGGTATTTAATAAATGTTTGTTTCCTCCCTCTCACTCTTTTTTCCTTCTTTCCATCATTCATTTCTTTTTTCCTTCCCTTCTCTCCCTACTTTCTCTTCTTTTCCTACCTTCCTTAATTCTTTCCTTCCTTCCTTCCTTCCTTGAAGAACTACATTTACCCTACGTCACCAAAGTTGCTTAAGAGTCTTTTGAATCATCAAAGAAAGAAGAAATTTTGTAAGTCAAATTTTATTATGAAATATATTATATTATGTTCTGTCCTTGAAAAGTTGCTGTCTGTATATTCTACAACTATGTAATACATACATACATGCAAATTGGTATATTGAAATATTACATATATGAGTAACTACTTAAATCAGAATATACAATTTAATCAGAAATGTCTATTCTATATTATGGGTCTTTTTAGTTTTATGTTTAAAGTGAGGGCCACATTTAGGGGAAGGGATGGGGGAAGGAAGGGAAAATTTGGAACAGAAAGTTTTGCAAAGGTCAATGTTGAAAAATTATCCATGCATATGTTTTGTAAATAAAAAGCTTTAATAAAAAAAAATAATAAAAAGAGGGTCACCGCCAAATGTCTCTGCGCTTCCCCCCAGAAGTCTGGATGATGTCAGTCCTTCTGGGTGGGTGTGGTGCACAGACCACTCCGTGACTGACGAGCCTTCCCACAGCATGTGCCTTTCCTTTATGGCTGCAGCTGCTATTTGTGTCTCTGAGGAGGCCCCCATTCTGCAAGTGCCTTGCTTTGGGAAAACCAAAGCCATCCCATCCCTGCTCAGGCCCAGGCTCCCCTTTCTCAGCAGCTCCTTGCTGTGCCTCCCTGCTGAGTCTGTGGTTCTTGATTCCTGTAAAGCAGTCCTTTGGGTCACAACTCTTTGTCTGGAAAGACAATTGTAAATTTTATTTCTGATATATTTATATGTATATATGTATGTATAAATATATGTACATATGTTTATATGTAAATAAATATGTAAGTATAAATATCGATATATATATAAATGTGAACAAATGTGTAAGTGTAAATAGAAATCTACAGGGAAATAGAAATAGAAATAACTATTTCTAGAAATAGAAATAATGTAATATAATTATATTAGAAATAACAGAAATAGAAATAGAAATTTATAGAAATAACTAATGTCAATCTAAATATATTTCCAATATGAATTCTTCTGCCTGAAGAGATTTGTTCAATAAGTGTCCCTCTGGGAAAGATGAAGAAAACCAAAAATAAAAAGGTGTTTTGGGCCAGCTGTGCCTATTGCACAGCATGGCACCAAATAATGCAGAGAGCCAAGCCGAAGTGGGTCCTCCAGGGCCACAGATGCACCGAATCTCTGTGATGGCAGGAGGACAGTAGAATTGTGTAGTCTTGCAACTTTGCCCTTTCTCTGCTATGATAAGGACATCTTTGGGACAAGAGACTTCTCATTAGATTTAAAAAAAAATCATGTTGAGGCAGCCAGTTGACGCAGTGGGTAGAGCACTAGTCCTGAAGTCAGGAGGACCTGAGTTCAAATCTGGCCTCAGACACTTAACACTTCCTGGATGTGTGACCCTGGGCAAGTCACTTAACCCCAATTGCCTCAGCAAAAAAAAAAAAAAAATATATATATATATATATATATATATATATATATATATATATAGTCAGTCTCCTTGGAAATTTGACTTTAGGACTAAAGAAATATGACTTTGGAGTTGGGAGACTGAGGGTTAAAATCCCAGCTCTATCACTTACTAGCTAGCTGCATGATCAAAGATACAATATACCTCTTGAGCCTTAGTTATTTTTCCTATAAAGTGGGCATTCTACTACTTTTATTTTTATATCTAAGCAACCTGAAGCACAATGGGATTATGTGACTTGCCCAAAATCAGCCAGAGATAGCTGACAGAGGCAGGATTTGAACCCAGATCTGCTTTCAGAGCTAGAAATTCTTTCTCTGCCCTGATCTTTGAGCCCAAGATTCAAAGGAAGGGATTCTAGGGTGACCTTGAGAACTTTCAGAGCTGATTCTCTTCCAATTGAAGCTGCTCTAAAATCCCATGATAGTTATAACTTAAAAACAGATCATACTGAGGGCAGAGAACTAAAGACCTTTTTCTCCTCCTCCCTTTCCCATACATGTACCACTTGAAATGCAAGTAACTTTTGGTACTCCACAATCTACAGTTACTTGAGTCTCCTCACAGCATTTATTTTCGTTGGCAATAATGGTGCTCTCCCAAATCCCTAGTAGAATTTCTACTTAGAGGAAACTTAGCTTTTGAAAAAATTAGTTAGTTTAGAGAATTCCGCTCAGTACTAGGGGAGAGACTAACATCTCATACCATATACCAAGGTAACCTCCAAATGGATAAATAACTTAGAAATAAAAGTTAACACTAAACTAGAATCTAAATGGAGTGATCTCCAATTGGGGAATTGCTAGATAGATTAGAGAAGCAAATAGCAAATTAGAGAAGCAAATTGCCTTTCAGATCTATGGATAAGGGGAACATTCATAACTAAAGAAGCAAAAATGAGGATTCCATAAGATAAAATGTACAATTTTGATTATACAAAATTAAAATTTTTTCATATAAAAATATTCATATAATCAAACTGAATGTAATTAAATTAGAAGGGAAACATGTAACTGGGGGAAATCTTTGTGGCAAGTTTCTCTAATAAAGATCTTCTACAATTTAAATAATGAATTGAAAAATTAAAGATTAAAAAAAGGCATTGGGAGAGCAGTTGCTTTGTCGGCAGTCAAGAGACAGAAGATTCAAATCCCAATTACACTATTCATTAACTGTGTTCAATAAAGAGTCACAGGCAGAAAGAAAACCCATTAGTTTGTTTTAGGCATCCTTGGGAATTGATCAAGGAAAGTGAGACATGTGCCAGGTGAAATTATGTAACCAGTATAGAAAGCAGAGAAGGGAGCCAGCAAGAACTTTTTTTTGTTTTTTCATCAAAATGATCATTTTAATGAGAATTGTAAAATTAAGGAGCTTTTTCTCTTCCCCCTCACCCCCAACCAAGTACTTAGATATCTATTTGGCAACACTAAAATACATTAAGGCAACACTAAAATACAGTAAGACAACTACAACAACAACATTTGGCAACACTAAAATACAAAAATAATACATTTTTGTAAAGAGAGAAATGAAGAGCCAAACAGAAAACTATCAATTAGATGAAAATTAGTTGCCTGACTCAGCTTTTGTAATGAATTTGTTTTAAAGTAGGGCCTCTTACACACTTTCCATCAATTTTACCACTCCACCACACTCCAATAAGCATTTATTAAGCGCCTGTTTTGTGAGATTCACTATTCTAATTACGGAAGATTCAAAGGCAATATGAGAAACAGCTGCTGTCCTAACTTTCCCCCTGTTCATTAACTTTAAGTAAGGCTAGGTAAAAGATAAAGAGAGGGAATATAGATTGTATCCTATAGGAGCTCACTAATGCCAAGAAACTTTTAAATCCAGAAAAGAAAAAAACAAAACAAAAATGGAGTGAAAGATATTCTAAAATTCTATTTAAAGATAGAAAAGTCCCTTTTCCCTTACTCCTTTACAATATCTAATCACTCTAAATAAAAATGATTACAAAGAAATGACCAATTAGCCAATGAGAATAAATTAGGGATATTTTAATTTTTTTCAACTACATTTTATCATGATACATTTTTCTGTATTTAGAGGCTGGCTGTAAAATTAATCCAGTAACTTAAGTTTAATAAGAGGAAAGTGGGTGAGAAAGAAGGTCTGGGTATTTTAAAGAATTGGTCATGTAGGCTGCAAAGCCTGGGCTTCTGTTGAGTAAAATGATAGTCCCTGGAGGGCCTGGAGAGGAATTTTCTCCATATGATATTACCCAATGGGCCAAACATATCACCTGCTGTTCTTCGTTTTCCTTTTCCTACAAAATCTGATATATCAGCTTTCTTATCTACTATGGGAAAATCTTGTGTATTGGGAGGTTAGTTCTATTTAGAGATGTGAAACTGAAGTACCCTGCAAGGAGTAGTTCAATTTTTATTTAAAAAAAAAAAAAAAGAAAAAGAAAAGAGAAATGCGTTATTTCCAACCTTCTTCCCCATCCCTCCAAACAGGTGATACTAATAATTTTGAGATAATAGTAATGTTCTTTACTTTAAAAGAAGCTAATTTTGCTAATGAAAAGCTGAAAACATTTTAAAAAGTCACTTTGAAGCAACATGGTACAATGGCCAGAGAGCTTGCCTCGGAATTGGGAAGACCAGATTCAAGCTCTTCCTCTGGCACCATCTCCAGCCTATGTGATCTTGGGCAAGTCATGACTTCTTGGTGCTCTCAGTTGTCTCCTATTCAGAGCCCAGAAAAAGTACCATTGGAACCAGATTAAATTGCAATTAGAAAATATTGAACAAAATAAATAACAATACAATAAACACAGATAATGTTGATATGTGGTTTTCTAAGTCAATATGTGAACCCCAGGAATCCTTACATATGGTTTAATAGTTCCCAATTTTAATGGCCCCTATTTGAGCCTGATATACAGTTCTCCAGGACCAGATATTAAACAACATTTACTCACCAAAATTTCTCTTGGCCAGTGAAATACCAGCCGTGATTCAAAATATTGTCATAATAACTCAACCCAAATAAAACGAACATGGCTCAGAATCCATATAAAACAAAATAACATCACTATATAGTGCTCTCCAGAATGGTTGAATCAATATACAACATCACCAATACTATATTAATGTTTAATTTTCCCACATCCTTTCCGACATTTGTCACTTTCCCTTTTCTGTCATATTAGTCAATCTAACAGCTGTGAGGTAGTAGTTCAGAGTTGTTTCAATTTGCATTTTTCTCATCGATAGTGATTTTTTTTTACAGGATCCTAGATAGCTTTATTACTTTATTTGAAAACTGCCTGTTCATATCCTTTGATGATTTATTAATTGAGGAATGGCTCTTATTTCTACAAATTTGACTCTATTTTCTATATATTTGAGAAATGAAGAAAAACTCACTGAACACAAATTTTTTCCACAATAATGATTCTCAACTATGTATTCCCCTCCTTTCTATTTCCTCTGTTAATTCTATTCTCTTTCCTTTTATTTTATTCATTCTCAAAAGTGTTTTGTTTCTGACTTTTACCTCTCCCAAATCTCTCTCTTTTCTCAGCCATCCTCCCACCATTATTCCTCTCCATTCCTACTTTCAAATATGTTAAGAGAGATTTCTACCCCCAAATGAGTATGCTTATCATTCTCTCTTCAAATCTCTTCAAATGAGACTAAGGTTCATGTGTTTTCTTTCCTGCTTCTCCCATTTTCCCCTCCATCATAAAATCTCTTTCAGGGCTCTTTTACCTCAGATAATTTATATAATTCTACTTCTTCCTTTTCTCTTCTCTCAAGGCATTCTTCTTCATTTCTCAATTTTATTTTTTTTATAAAATCACACCATCATATTCAAGTCTTTTGCTTACTGTCTATATATACTCCTTCTAACTGCCTTAATAATGAAAAAGTTTTTAGGAGTTATAAATATCATTTTCCCATGTAGAAATATAAATAATTTAAATTTTATTGAATTCCTTATGATTTCTCTTTTTTGTTTAACTTTTTATGCTTCTTTGCATCTTATACTTGGAGGTCAAATTTTCTATTTGGATCTGATCTCTTCATCAGGAATGTTTGGAAGACCTCTATTCCCTTGAATATCCATTTTTTTCCCCTGAAGGATTATACTCAGTTCTGCTGGGCAGATGGTTCCTGCTTGTTATCTTAGCTCTTTTGCCTTCTAGAATATCTTATTTCAAGCCCTACTATTCTTTAATGCAGAATGCTGATTTATTTCTTTATGTATGTGATAAATAATATGTATTCTTTATATTATTAGGTGGGTAAATATGACAGGTTAATTTAACACGTAGTGATTAGGTTTCTCTTATATTTCAGCACTGGGCAAGGAGCTCAGGATATGGAGACAACATGAAGGGGTCACAGACCTAAAGCGGCTTTCATTTACTGGAGAGGACAGAGGAAGGGAGGGACAACACAACCACATATAAGCAAATACTGGACTCCCTCAATCTTCCTTCCTGCCTCAGCTCCTAGCTGCAGGATTTTCTCTCCAAAACCTTTAATTTTGTTGTTGTTATTAATCTGTGTATATTTATAGGTATAGTTTGTCTGTCTTTGCTAGATGGTAAGCCCCTTGAGGACCAGGATAGTTTTACTTTTGCCTTTATCTTCTCTAGGGATATATGTATAATGGACAGCTATTTGTTACAGTAGAAAGAGTATGGGACTTGAAATGAAGAAAACCCCAGGTCTAGTCTTGCCTAGGAACTAGTTGTGTGATTCCGGGCAAGTTATATTCAGCCTTAGTTTCTCCATCAGTAAAATGGAGATAAAATCACCTGCCTCACGTGGATGAAATCACATAATGTAAATTGTTTGCAAACTTTAAATCCCTATGTATAATGCTAATCTGAATGTATAAAATTGTTCTTTTAGGTGCTAGACTGAATATATCGAAGACTCAGAAAACAAAGCTCTCACGATCAGTCTTAGCATTGCCAAATAGTTCAATATTGGAAATGAATATGATTTTATTGGTGGAAATGACTTTTTCAATGACCAGGAACCTTCCCCTAAGACAGGAACTGAAACCTTCCTTCTGTGTGGTGTCTCCCATTGGAATGGGAGCACTTTGAAGGAAGAGACTGTTTGACTTTTCTGTTTGTATCCGAGGGCTCAGCGCAGTGCTCTGAACTTCTTGTGCCATTGTTCAGGTGTGTACGACCCCCACTGGGGTTTTGTTGGCAGAGATACTGCAGCGATTTGCCATTTCCATTTCCAGCTCAGTTTACAGATGGGGGAACTGAGGCAGAGTTAAGTGACTTGCCCACAATCACCCAACTAACAAATGTCCCAAGAAGACGAGTCTTCACGACTCCAGGTCTGGCATTCCATCCACTGAACCAGCTCGCTCCCTACTCTGAATTTAGCAAGTACTTATTAAATGCCTTATTTATTCATTCGAATTCTAGTTATTATTAGTAGCAGAATTATTGCTATTAGTATATAGTATTAGTAGTAGAAATAAAATGCTTGTGGATTATATATAAAAAGTAATTTTGGGAGATATTGCCCAAAGTCACTTAAAGAAGGGCCCTTGAGGGAGCTAGAGGCAGGAGAGTGGTCCAGGCGTGGGACCCAGCCCAGTTAAAGTTGGGGAGGTGGGAGATGGAATGTGGTCTGCAGGGAATGAGCAAGTAGGCAAGTTTGGCTGGAACATGGAGTGTCTGAGTGGGAGGAATGGAGAGTCAGCCTGAAAAAGAAGCTGGGAGAGATCCTGTGGAGAAATGTAAATGCCAAATAAGGACACGATGTCAGTCTGTCCTGGTGTCGGAGGCTGTCCCCATTGCTTCAGAGAACCTGCACTTCCTTGAAGACACTCAGTTCATCAAGAAAAAAACAAAAGGCATTGATTGAAAGGCCAGAGTGTCAGGGAAAGATTCTTCATCCCAAAATAAACTCTTCCTGCTCAAGTTAGAGCCTCGGGCTTAAAGCATTAGCAGCCTGGCATCAGAACAATATAGACAGCACATAAGCCTGAAGGGACAGAGCAGCACAGAGACTTCAGGCCATCCCTTCTTTATTTTTTTTTTAAAATTAGCCAAATAATATTGCTTCTGGTGTTTTAGAAGCTATAGTCCAATTCAAAGAAAGCCTGGGTGCCATCTGCTGGTAACTGAACTTAGCAAGAAAAATCAGGTTTTCCTCATTCTGCTTCTCTCTCAGATTCTTGGGATATTTTTCCCAGTCAGCACATGGGGTCTCAAAAGGTTCCCTAGTCCTGTTTCAGAAAAACCCCTTACCCCTTTTTTTCAAAGGGAAGTTAAAGGCTGCCTGGTGTAGAGTATGAAAATAGCCCAAGGAGCCCCTTGCTGTACTCTGTGTTCTAGGCAAAGTGGATCCATGGATTCCATCTCCTGCGTCTGGATAGTTGCCCTGTTAATCATCCTCTCCTCCAGCATATGCTTTTCTCCAAGTTTTCATGATACTGATCTTTCCTGGCTCTCCTGCCGCTCCTTCTGCCTCCTCAGCTGAACCATGGGCTTTCCCCGAGGTTCTGTGCTGGACCCTTCCCTGCCCATCTCTTCCCCTCCCTACACTATTTTCAGCTGATCTCTTTATCCCCATGTAGATAATTCCTAGATCTGCAAATTTAGACAGAACCTCTCTCTTGACTTCTAGACTTGTCGTAGCACTAATTGACCTTTGGGCATTTTGTGCTGCCTCTGACAATTTTTCCTTCTCAGCATCTCTCTTCTCTCCACTCACGTAGCCTCCTGTCTGGGCTGTCATTAAGCCTTGTCTAGGCTATTGCTGTCGCCTTCTGATTGACCCCCCTGTTCCCTCTCCAATTCATTTTCCATGCAATTGCCAAAGTGATTTTCCTAAGGCACAAACCTGACCCCTACTCCATAACTCAATAAACTCAAGGGGCTCTGCATTAGTTCTAGAATCAAATATCAGATGAATAATAAAGAATAAAATGAAATCAGAATAAAATCATGTTTGGCTTTCAAAGCTCTTCCTCACTTGGTCCCCAGCTACCTCTCCAGTTTTTTTTTTCTTCTACTTTATTTCCCTTCTCATAGTCTATGATCAATAAAGTCAGTCTTCTTGCTGTTCCTACACATGGAGCCCCATCTCCCTCCTCTGGGAATTTTCAGTGGCTATCACTCATAAATGGAATGCTTCCTCTCCTCACTTCCACATCCTGGCTTCCCCCAGATAAAATCCCACCTTCTGCAAGAAGACTTTCCTGATCGTCACACCATCTCTCCAAGATTACCTCCATCTCCTCTTTTCATCTTTCATCAAGCTTGCCTGTTGTCTCTGTAGAACATAGGGAGCAAGGTCCCCAGCATTTACACAGTACCTAGCCCAGAAGAGGTACTTAGTACATCCTGACTGACTGACTCGAAACATTTTCCCAACTTGCTCCAAGACATAAATACTTCAAGGAGCTGTGGTTGTTATTGAGGATATTGGGACTCTCAGTGCAGATCTTGACTCTTTTATGTCTTAGAAAACCATCCTGGAGAGCTTCTCCAGATTGGGAAGCGCCTTACCTTGGTAATGAGTACTCCAAATTTATTTTGTCTGATTGTGTACTTCTTTTTAAAATGACATCACTTTTTTTTGCTTAATATATTTCTTTGTTACAAAGGAGGGTCAATTTGGAGAAAGCTTGAAAGACGTTTCCAGAAAAAAGCTTAAGGATTTGGGGATCTGAAGATCGATCAGAGGCTCATAGATATAAAAATAATGACAATAATAACAACTAGCACCTACCCTGTTTCAGACACTGTATGAAATAATTTCTACATATGATCTCATTTGAGCCTCACAATAGTCCTAGGAAATGGGTACAATTATTATCCTTATTTTATAGAAGAGGAATCTCAGAGAAACAGAGGTTATCAGAAAGGCCATCTAGTATAATCCCCCTATTTTATAGGTGGGATATTTTATCATTTTATAGATAGGTGAACAAACGGAGACTTGGGCAAGTTAGAATCAAAAAAAGCATATATTTAAAACTGAGGACCTCAAAGGGCATTTTGTCCAATTCCTTTATTTTATAGATGAGGAAACCTCCAAGGAGGTTAACTTGTTCACATAATTTTAGTCTTTTTAACAAAGAGGATGTGTTTTTTTTAAAGATTGGCAATCCTAAAAAATACAAAATAGTAAAAAGAAGTCTTCTAGGGAGTGCTCGAGAACTGAGCCAGGCCAGTTCCAAAGATCTTGTGATAATGAGAGCCATCTACACCCAGAAAGAGGATTGTGGGAACCGAGGGTAGATTACAACATAGCATTTTCACTTTTTTGTTGTTGTGTGCTTGAATTTTATTTTCCTTCTCATTTTTTAAATCTTTTTGATATGTTTTTTTTGTAGCAAGATAATTGTATAAATATGTATGTCAATATTGGATTTAACATTTTTTAAAATCATGTTTAACATATATTGGATTACATGCCATCTAGAGGGGGTGGGAGGAAGAGTGGAAAATTGGAACATAGAGTTTTGCAAGGATTAATGTTGAAAAATTATCCTTGCATATGTTTTGGAAATAAAAAAAAAAAAACTTAGGTGGCGCACTAGATAGAACGCCAGCCCTTGCCTGAGCCTGTTAGCCTGATTATTTTTCCCCACCATAGAGAGATTTCCATCTTAGCAGTATAGTTCTAGGGCAGTTCTAGGGTAAGCTCAAATTGCCTTATCTACAGTCAGGAGAACCTGAGTTCAAATCTAATCTCAGCACTTAATACTTCTTAGCTGTGTGACCCTGGGCAAGTCACTTAACCTCAATTGCCTCAGCAGAAAAAAAGAAAAGAAAAGAAAAAACTTCAATAAAAAAAAAGAAAAGGGATGAGGAGGAGGAGTGCTCTCTTTTACTTTAGATTTCCCATCTTCTCACATCATCCTCTTCCTAGCTCCCTCCATAACTGGATAGCATTTTGAGCCACAAACAAATGGTAGAAATAATTTGGAGAATAAATATTAAGAGAAATAAGTGACTTACAAAAATCCAAAGATGAACTGAAATTTTACTCAGATAGCTTCATAGTTGTAAGAGACAAACTTGAATTTAAATGCAAATTATGATGAGTAAGTCATTTAACTTCTTTGAGACTTAGTTTCTTAATTTGTAAAATGAGAGGGTTGAGCTCAAAGATCTCTGAGCTCCAGATATATGAGCCTATGATCCCTCTCTGGACCTCATTTCTAAATCTATGAAAATGAGTGAACTAAATTTGATGATTTCTTCAACTTGAAGACTTCTAAGACCCCTTTGAGTATATGTGAGCTTATAAGTTATATAGTCCTATAAGTTATTTCCTTTCTGTAAAAGGAGGGAGTTGGACTAGATAGTCTCTAAGACCCCTGCTAACTTAAAAAATTAATTTTTTTATTTCCCTGCTAGCTCTTATCCATGATCCTATGATCTGTGATACCCCGGCTGCCTGATTTGTAGCTTCGCTACGTGAGGACCTACTGTATTACACTCTCAGCTATATTGGGCAGGGTCACGAGAGCACTTGAACCTTGAACAAATAACTTCTTGCCTTATCCTGTTTCAGTTAGAAATATGGAGTGATGAAGAAACAGCCAAGACTGGCACCGGACAGAAAGACCTTCACCAAAAAAGAGAACTTATCAGGGATTCTCTCCTTTTGCTTCCTCTTTTCCTATTCTTCTCGGAAATGGGGCTCTTCTCTTCATGTCAAACTCTACTAAAAGGGGTGTTTAAAAATGACTGCTGAAAGGAACACATGATATGGCTGATGACATGTATAGTGAGCATTTGATATAGTTGGTGACAGGTACAGTAAGATCCTCTCAGATAACTCCAGTTACAGTCACCTCAACCTTGGACCAACATGACTCCCACAGACACACATAAGACTTGAGTCTGGAGAAGAAATCATCAGTTATAAACTCCTTATTTCTGGTAGCATTAATGTCTGTAATCTAAGCCAAGAAGAAATAATCAGTTATGACGTCCTCATTTCTGGTAACATTAATGTCTATAATCTCTGAATATTCTGAAAAAGTAGAATTGTGACAGACTGTGACCAACCCAGCCCTGGAAAAGTGAGGCTGGGAGTGTCCTGGCTCCTTGTGCCTCTGCTCAGACCTTGCTTTGCCTGAGCCTGTTAGCCTGATTATTTTTCCCCACCATAGAGAGATTTCCATCTCAGCAGTATAGTTCTAGGCCAGTTCTAGGGTAAGCTCAAATTTCCTTATCCACAGCCCGTTTTAAATTCTGATCTATGAAGTGTTAATGGCTTCTTGAAGGACCCAGCCAACAATCCCAGGAGGTTCTTTGACTGTGGTATATTCTGAACTTATTATCTAATCTATCAATGATTGCATAAACAACTGAAACCTTTTCAGATTTAAATGTAACCATTCCCTTCTATTTTGCCAGAAAACAGAGTAACCCAATTGCATCTTGAATCTCTGTTCCATAAGTATCAGTTATATGCACTGAGTCAATCTGGCCTGGAGAAAAAAAAGACTTGGAGGAGCCAAAATAACTGTCTTAAAAAATATGGGGCAGCTAGATGGCTCAGTGGATAGAGAACTGGCCCTGAAGTCAGTAGGACCTAAGTTCAAATGTGACCTCAGACACTTAACACTTTCTAGCTGTGTAACCCTGGGCAAGTCACTTAATCCCAATTGCCTCAGGAAAAAAAAATATGAAGGGCTGTCATGGGAAGAAGTGAGGTGGGTTATTCTACCTGTCCCCACAAGACAGAACTAAGTCCTAAGGGTAGAAGATGAAGAAAGACATTTCAGCTCAAGTCAGGACAAACTTTTATTATTCAAGAATGAATTGGAAGGAAAGTCAGTGGTACATCAGAATCAAGAAGACCCAAGTTTGAATTTTAGTCTGAATACTATGACTGAACAAATCACCTGATTTCTCTCAATTTCAGTTTTTTCTCCTATAAAATGGGATAATGATAACTCCTCCTTCACAGGCTGCAGTGAGAATCAAATGAGATAATATCTATACTGCACTTGGCAAACCATAGCTAAATAAAGGTGAGCTGCTACTAGTTGGTATCCCCTTCAATGGAGGTCTTCCACACATCAGGAATACTGGGATTCTCATTCAAGTACATGCTGAACCAGAAAGTCTTCCGTGTCCCTCCCAGTTCTAAGGTCCTGAAGTGATGCTATTCTTAATCCTGGGAAAAACTCACGAAGGACCACAAGAGATTGTTGTCCCATCTCTTCTTCAGGAATCTTGCTTCAAGTTCCAGCTGCCAACTTTCAATCAGTTTTTGTTCCCAACTCGATCTTGTGGTTAGTTATTTTCTCCCTTTCCTTGCTGTTTTAAATCAGAAGTTCAGCATTCCCTGAAAGGCATTGAGCTAAAGGATCCATCAGCCAGCGCTGTAGATTTTATCCACAAATACAGCATGTACAGTAAGAAGGCACATTTTCTCCATATCACTCAGGTGATAGACTTTGCCCCTTTCCAGATTGCTATCAGGCTCCTTTTGTAATATTTAGTCAGCCACCCAGGCTAACAAATTTACATTTTAATTTAGAGGCAATTGGCAGTTACTTTTTGAGCAGAGAAGTGACATGGCTAAACTTGAACCTTAGAAAAATTATTTTGATGGTTATATGGAAGATGTATAGGAAAGGGCAGAGGCTGGAAGCTAGGAAACCTGTAAGAAGATAGTTATACATATTTTTTTATCATGTTTAACATATATTGGATTACTTGCTATCTAGGGAAGGGGGTGGGAGGAAGGGGGAAGATTGGAACACAGGGTTTTGCAAGGATTAATGTTGAAAATTTATCGATTCAGATCTTTGGAAAATTAAAAAGCTTTAATAAAAAAGATAGTTACATATAGGTGATGAGGGTTTGCAGAAAGGGAATAATAGTGAGTGAATACAAGATGGCCAGTGTGAGAGATGTTACACTGATTAGAATAACTTAGTGAATGGGGAAATGAATAAATGAAAAAAAATGCTTATTATTGTTATTTATTAAGATGTGTCAAGCAATGGGCTAAACACTGAAGATATAAATGCAAAATCAAGACATCTCGGTCATCAAGCTTACCTTCTATTAATTAGAAGAGAATACGTATAGAGGGTACAGCTACAGGGCAGATGACAAGGACAAAAACGCAAGTGTCTATGGCAAGACCTGGGATTCAAAGGATTCAGGAGTGGGACAGAAGGCAAAGCCCAGTGATTCAGGAAGCACAGGGCAGGTATTTAATTTAATGATCATTAATACTGCTTTGTTTATTAAGTGATATTTCTTTTTTTTTTTTTTTTCTGATCAAGCCTCATTTTAATGGGTGCAATAGTACATATATAGCAGTAGAAAAAGAAGGCAGAGTTGTTCAAACACAGTACAGGGTGGGGTCCATGACAAAGGGTTGGTATCCCTTGCAAGGATGAACTAGCTCAGATGTTTCTGGTGGCAGGAAGCTCTATGATGTGATTAGGGGATGCCTAGATATCTGCCCATTCAAAGTTAGGATGTGATTAGGAGATTCCTATTCAGGAAGTCTTTGATATAATGTGATTGGGAGATTCAACCATTCAAAGGTTGGCCTTATGTTTGTTTAGTCCCTCCCCCTTTCCCTTTTTCATTTATATTAAAAGAATCAAATGTAAAATTTTCATTTCTCGACCTGTCCTGGCAAGGTTGTTCCTATGGGGGAAAAGCCACCCGTCATGGAAGGATGTAAGAAACGTCTCTTCCTGGCAAGTCGCTAGTCCTTGGGGAATCTTACCTGTCATTGGCTAAAGGTCTCGATGTTTTCAAAAATTTCTTTTTAAGCATCAAGGGGTCATCACCAGTCTCTAAAAGGGGTGATAGTGTAAGAAGGGTTTGGGGCCTTTACTACTTGGACAAAAAGCAAAGAAGGCCAATTAAAGGCCCTTTGAGCCAATACCCAAAGTCCCTCATATCAGTCAACTACAGTAGATGCAGGTCCAGTCCATGGTCTCATTTTAAAAACTACTGCTTCAGGCTGTGAAGTGATAAGGCTCTCATTCCATCAGACTGGGTTTTATTCTGACAATCAAACTGATCAAGGTTAAAAGCAAGCCAATATCTGTAATTTGACCGATTTAGATCAATCTCAGATGGAAGACTCATTCCCAAACTGCTGCAAAATATGAGGAGCCAAAATAAATTTTTCCTTTGAAGAGATGTTTAGGAAACGCTGCTGTCTTATAGACCTTTAATTGTCCTCTTATCTTGAAATCTTAAAAGAAACAAAACACAAATATCATCAGAGATGACCAGGCAAAATCAATTGCCAAGCATTTAAAGATACAATGATTACATATAACAGACTGAAAATAGCAAAATATGACATAAGTGAATTAACAGTTTCATTGACCATTGCTCTGATCTAGAATCATTACAGGAGGAAAAAGTATAACATAACATTAAAAACTCAACCTTTCCTTTATAGGATAAAATAGTCTTAACATTTTATTCCAATCAATTGTCATAACTTCAGAGGGTGGAGCTTTAAAAACTCCCAAATAGCATTAACTAATAAATTTTACTTCAATAACAAATTTCTTAATCAAATTTCTGATAAATCTTAAAAGACTTATCATAACCTTATAATAATAACAGGAAGAAATTTTTCTAAGTTCCAAACTTAAAATAATTATATCTAGGTAGATTTACATAATGCATTTATACATACAAATCATTTTCTTTTAAAATCCCAATAATGAATATCCCAAATTGCATATTGTCCTAAAGAAACATTTCCCAAAGGACAAAGAAAGTTATTTTCAGAGGCCCTTTAAATAACCTAGGATAAAACCCAAAAACTTACAGACTACCCAATTCCATTATAAGAATTCAAAAGTTTCTTAAAAATTAATTAACTTTTAGAAATATTCTTCCAAAGTATGGATCACATTAATAATTTTCCCTCAACCAAGAAAACATGTATCAAAGAAACAAAATAATCAAGAACCTAAAATAACATGTTCCTTTAAATCAGTTTGCTGCACTTGGGGAAGAGGACTCTTATCCCACTCCTGTTGGAAAAAAACTTTTCAGGTTTTCCTCAGTGTCCCTAATAGGGATCCTTTTCAAATTTAGCCCATCAGTTTATTTACTTTCTTAAATCCACCCCATTTCCAATTTTTCTTTTCTCCCTAGCTATATACCTGAACACTCAGACACTCCTTTGGCCGGGCTCTGTTTCAAGGAAAAAGACTTTTTTTAAAATATCTAAATTCCATTTCTTACAATATTATTAACATCAGGTTGAAAGTTTTAAAATCACAACAGATTTTCAAATAACAATTAAATTCCTTAATCATTTTCTTAAAAACTTAAAGCTTTTAATCACAAACAGACTAGGTCCAAGACCTCCCCCTGGGGGAGAAGTTTGTTTCACCAATTCCCTTTTTCCCTTCCAAATCAAAAGGTCTTCTTGAACTTAGGCCCATTTGTGCCTTCAGAAGGCCTAGATATTCCATTTAAACTTCTTTTCTTTAAATTTGCCCTTTCTTCTAGATTTTTTTTTTAACTTTCCAAACTTTCAAATCCCTTTTTATTTTATTTATTTTTTTATTTCATTTATTTATTTTATTTCATTCATTTTATTTATTTATTTTTAATTTCTTCCTTCTTCCCCCTTTTTCTCCATTATGCAGTGCCAAGGGAAAACAAACCACAAACAACAACACAAGGAAAAGAAAATTTTCAAACTTTTATACTAAACCCAAAAGGGGAATTTTATTTTTTCCAAACCACGCCCCAAAAATACCCATTTTCAAGACTTCCAGGAAAAACCAACCAACAAAACCAGAAAACCAAGAACAAGAAAGTTACTAAAAACAAACTAACCCAAAGGAATTTTAACTCCCTCCCCAAATTGCCAAAATCCAAACCAGCCAAACTGGGTAATAAAGGCCTGATTAACCTAAAACCCTCCTTCAGTCCAAAAGCGGACTAAAAAAACCCTTCCTTCAATCAAGGGAGCTGAAGAAAAAAAAGCCATTGAAGCTTTGGGAGGAGGGTCATACAGAATCTTTCATTGTTTTGGGAGCCTAATTTGAGCCTAAAATTGGTGTGCTTAAGGGCACCTTTTAAGAAAAGATTTTTTTAATTCAGGACAATGCCATAAAAATCATTAAACAATCTCAACTCTTTTTCACCTTTTTCTCTTCAATGGTTCCTTTCCCTGCAGGAACCATGGGCAAAATCTTCAAAACTTAAAAATTTTTACAAATTCATTTTTCTAACCTTTACTCTGGCGTCCTTAATAAATTCTTAAATCCTCAACAAATCTATCATATAACTAATTTCTTTCTCTCTTTTATAAAAACCTCTTACCACAACCAGGTTTCTCTGTTCCTCGGGCAGGTGGACCCGTCGACCTTATTTCTAAATTCTCCGGGGCTGCAGTCTTCTTTTGGGATTCGATCTCAATGGCCTTCCTTTCTCCTCTTCCGATTTGGGCGCCATTTGCCTCGGCCCGAGGCAGAGTGTAGACCCTGGAAGAAAGAATAAGGGGCAAGAGAGAGGGACACCACAAAAAAAGGCAAGTCAAATCATTCTGATCAAGCCTCCAACTGATATTTCTTAAATGACCCAGCCAACAATCCCTGGAGGGTCTTTTGACTGTGAACTTATTATCTGAATTATTATTATATTAGAATTAGAATATATTATTATATATTCTACCAGTGATTGCCTCACCAACTGAAACCATTAAGTTTTTGGCTTATCCTTTTCAGATTTTAAATGTAACCATTTAACAGTAAGACAAAGCCAAAAAGGACTCACATTTTCTGATTCCTAAAGAGTATGATAAAGCTCCAGAGAAAGCCGTCCTAAGTACAAGGCACCTGCTCCCATTCAGCATCTATCTCATAACTCTTACACTATATATTACACTAATCTAGATAGATTAGAAAGACTGTACTTTCTAATCCAGATAACATGTTTCTAAAGGCTGGTGGGTTCCATACAGAAGTTGTAGCATTTCCACGCTGGGGAATTGAGGGGTTGCAGAGTGTAATTTCCAGCATTATCTAGTATTTTTTAAAAATCTAGAGCCCATTTTAAATCTGGTCCATGGGCAAAACCTTAGCTGTCATGTCCTGCTTATTCTGGAGGCAATTGACCTCAGTATTACATAGCAAAGAAACAGGTTGTGGTACCCTGACTGAGCTGTTTTTGTGGGATTTACTGTCATTTTAGGATCTAAATTTCTCTCTATTAGTCGAGAGTTCTATGTAATTGTCCATTGGGATCTGTTTCTGCTCCATGAAATCTCTCTGGCTGTCAGTATATTATGCTTCATAGAGAGCTGATGGCTATTTCCAACTATTTGAAGGGTTGTCTTTGGAAAAGGGATGTATGGTTTTCTACTCGCTGCCTGTAGGTAGAGCTAGAAACAATGGGAAGAAGCTGCAGAGAGGCAGATTTGAACTGGACGCAAGGTCAAACGTCATAAAAATGGATGTTATCCAGAAATGCAATCCGGAAATCCTCGCCTTCAGAAGATTCAGGTTTTCTCTCAGTGGAGGTTTTCAGTCACTTGTCTGGGAAGTTCTAGTGTCTTAAGTTTGCTAGAGATAACTTCACTTTTTTTTTCTTTGTATCACTAGAACCGGATATACAGTAGGTACTTAATAAAAGCTTGTCAGATGATTGACTGACTGGTTGATTGATTGATTCAGATTAAGGTTGGACCACATGATCTATGAGAGCTCTTCCAACTCTGAGGTTCAGTGATTCTGTGAATAAAGTCGGATATAAAGCAGCAAAAGGACGCTGCAGCTTCCCAGTGAAGGTAGTTAGGATTATTTTGTATCCATGTTCATGTGAAACTGTTATAATAAGGTCTATTTAGTACTTAAAGAAAAAAAATCTCTTTGAAAAGGTAGTTAGGATTATTTTGTATCCATGTTCATGTGAAACTGTTATAAAAAGGTCTATTTAGTACTTAAAGAAAAAAAATCTCTTTGAATTTGGTTCAAATAAGTTTTTTTTTTTTACTAAATTCCAGGTGTTATATAGTTGATATTATATATGAAATGCTGAACTCAAAAATCCCTATCAATTATCTAAAGGGAGGCAGTTAGATCTCCATCATTCATTAATCTTGAACTTACAAAAACTCCATCTTCTAGTCATAAAAGCTAGAGCTTTCTCAAATCCATCTGCCTTCAGAACGTGGCCAAAATATCTGTGTGTTCTCCTTCTGCCCTCTTCCCCAGCCCAACAATTTAATCAGCTCACACTAATCCCTTACATTGAATTGGTTTCAGTTATTCAATTAATGGATAAGATTTCTCTCTCTCCTTGTCTCTCTGTCTCCCTATCTCTGTCTCTGTCTCTCTTTTCTTTGTTCATGCATATGTATACAAACATATATAGGTACTTGCAAGTTGAAAGATAGCTACAGATTAGTTCCAATGATGGGGAAATAGTAACAGCTTTTGGGGGGGGGGGGAGGGAGGAAGTTGTATAGTAGTAGGTCAGGAAAAACCTCACGAAGAGGGTATGAAATTGTCACTTTGACTTTTGGATTCTGCACCAAAAAGTCTCAAAAAAGATCCACCAATAACTTTCCTAAGTTAGTCTTATGTAAGGTTTCTGAGCACAAAGACATGAAAAACAGATATTGGTAAAGAGAAAGGGAATGATGATATTGCTATGAAGTCTTTAATAAAATTATTTGTAAAAATTATAAAGCAACTTAACTAAATAACTACTAAATATTATGCTTGTTTAATTAATCAATTAACTGCCTTTGAGTCACATATATCTAATGTGCTGCTGTATTTGGGAAGCCACAGTCAAGTCTATTCAATCCGACAAATACTTGTGGAATGCTATCTGTGCTGCTCCAGGAACCTGGGACTAGATAAAGATTCAAATAAAAAAATCCCTCCCCTCAAGGAGCTTACATTCATTTTTTCCCCAATGGTATTTTATTTTTCCAAATACATGCACAGATAGTTTTCAACATTCATCTCTGTAAGATTTTGAATTCTTAACTTTTTCTCCCTGCCTCCCTTACCTCCTCCCAACAGCAAGCTAGGAATTCTGCAGGATAGGAATATCAAGCTTGTAGTCCAAGTTTTCAGACCATTTCTAAGTGATTACTCCAAATGAGGTGAAGAGTGGTAGGCAGGGGCTGCAAGAAGAGTTTTCAGCTCATTAATTTTCACTTCCTGTTTTTTTTTTTTTCTTTTTTACATAGCAAAGTACAGCTTACTTGTTCCTTCTGCTTCATATGTGTCACATCCATTGCCTGAAGTAATATTCCCCTCAACAAATCTATATTCTTCATCATCTTTAAAACCTTATGGAAAATTCTCTTCTTTCAGGAAGACTCACTCAATGGATTACTTCCCAGTTTTGCATCTCCCCCCCCCCCTCGTAAGTTTAAGATCAATCAAAGAGATGATGTTTAGACTATAGATGAAAAGGGCATGGGGCACAATAGCTGTTTTGCTTGGCCCTAGATGGCAGAACTAACAATGAGTGGAAACGGCAAAGGAGCAGATTTTGGCTCCAGGTAAACTCAGGGGATCAGGGCAATGTGGGGCTTGGGGCTAGTGGATGGCCTCTTAGATCCCCTCTAGCTCTGTGACACTGAACAAATCACTTCATCCCTTGGGCTTTGGTTTCCTCCTCCACTCTAAACTGGGCTCAGTCTGACCCAGTGACCTTTTCACACTGGCAATGCCTTCACTTCTGATTGATGAGTGCATCCCTGGAACCTCCATCAGAGGAAGCACCCTCACCAGCCATGGTCACTACAAATCTGGCTCAGCCCAGGACGCCCTGGACTATTTCTTGACACCTTCCCTTTACCCTGCCTGCCAGGCCACCTTTTCAGATTCCTTCTGTGCATTGTCTTCCCTCATTAAAAGATCAATTCCTCAAGTGTCTTTCCCTTTACTTGAATTTGCATTCCCAGATTTTAGTACATTGTATAGTAATCATTTAATTATCTATTTATTTTTCTATCTTTTTATCTGTCTACTTATCTATTAATCCATCTATCGGTCTGTCTGATATCTATCTCTTCTGTAAAATGAAAGAATTGAACCAGGTTTTTAGCATCTTTCTTATATCTATAAGTCTAAAAGAAATTCCTTCCATTAAAACTATCCAAAAATGGAATGGGCTACTTTTGGAAGTGGTAAGCCCTCTGTCACTAGTCTTCCCTAAGATGATGGACTGCAATTTCATCATGGATATAACAGAAAAGATTTCTGTTTAGGTGTGGATTTGATGATTTCTAATGTGCTTTCCAGTTTTGAGATTCTGTGATATGTGGCCATATTTTAACTCACCAATTCTGAATTTTCGCAATTCTAAATGCAATCTCCATAAATTATCAAGTGAAAAATTAGCCAACTTATTTACTTGGAACACTTATCAGTGAGTACTTAAATATTGACCCAATTCTGATCCTAAGTTCTTTAAAACTCACAGATCCTGTAGATGGAGTGGGAGCTACTTACTTTTGACTTACTGGTGAAATAGGGAGTCACTTAGTTCCATCATGATTCTCTTTCCCTATCTATAATAGAGAACAAGATTGAAAATTGCTCCTACTTAGAGATCAATCATAGGACATAGATTTAGAGATGAAAAAAATCTCAAAGGCCATTGAGTCCAATCCTGTCATTTTTACACATGAGGAAGCTGAGGCTCAAAGTGATGTGGTCTTAATAAATACTTGCGCTCAAAGTGATGTGGTCATAACATCACAGATTTAGATCTGGAAGAGACCTCGGAGGCTATTTACGGCCAAGGTAATTAAGTGACTTGCTCACTGTCACACAGGTAGTAGGTGTCAGTGGTATTTTATTAAAAAAGAAGTCCTACTTTAGGGTGGATAGAAAAAACCCATTTAAGAAATTTGCCTACAATCATAGGGTTGACTTTAGGTTTATTTGCCTGGTCCCCTCTCCTCTTACTTACCACTCACAAGTATTTCCTCATAGGGGTATCGCTGGGGTAGTATTGCACCAACAGAATTCTCTGGCAAAAACATCCCTCTGAGTCATAGAGCAATACTGCTACAGGGGGGCTATAATAGCTGCAGCTGTCAGACATCTGTGAGCTACTTTAAGACAGCCTGAAAAATATCTACCTATCATTTATTAGTAGACTATACCTAATGTCTTGTACAAAATACCTGCAGGATTGAATTTTCTATACTGTGTCCTTTGTGAATCAATTCTTAAATGAAAGATTTACTTTGGATTCATTTAGGAGAAGATATTTTAATTTAATAGTAAATTAAGTTTTGTGACCAAATGACCTAAGATGAATATTCAGAAAAGCACTTTTTTCCTTTTATTGTATAGACTGGAGAGTAAGTACAGTTACTCTTGGTGTTGAATATTGCATATATAATAAGAAGAAGTATCTATAATTAGGGGGAATAGGGAGGTTTGTTTTACTGTTCTATTTTTTTTCTCTAAAAATCTTCCTTAAAAGGGAAAACTTGCTGGATAGGGGAAGGTGAGGAATATATTCAGAAATAAAAATAATATAAAAGCTATCAACAAAAATTTAAATATGCTCAGGTAAATTTTTATTTTATTTGAAACTATTTAACTCTTCCCCATTTATCACCTACATCTTCTGTGCTCCAGGAACTTCCATTAGGGATCAAGGATAGTATTATGCAGACATTAGCTTTTATAATCATCATAATCATTACCATCATTATTGCAATGATTCTATCTAGAGAGTGTTTTGTGAATTGAGTAATTGTGTGTTCTCAAGGAAGTAAGTCATTTATTTGATGGATTGGGCAGATTGGGTATAATTAAATGTATCATTGATTGAGTTGTCCAAAATAGAGAAATCACTCTCTCTTTTCAAGGTCTGTCCCATGGACAGTCAGTGGCAGGTTGGAATTGGAACTCAAGATCTGTCACTCTAGAACTTCTCAATGCACAGTCCCAACTGGATTATAGCTTGTGGGAAGCTGCAGCCTTAAAGAAAATGGTTTGATGGAGCTGCAGCTGAATATAAATCACAGCAAGTGTGATGGGCCATGGGTAGAAGGCGCTGTGCAGCCAGATTAGCAAGAGATCAGTCCACAGAACGCCTCCATCTGACTGACTTTAACTAAATAGAAGCAGCTTCCACTTAAGGGGTCTGTTTGGTTTGCAATTTTGACAATATCATTTAAACACTGATCACATACAGGCTTTATTTTATATTTTTGAAGTTTGACCATAGGGTTGGTAATAACACCATTCTACTCATTGTCACTTACCAAAAAAAAAAAAAAGTCTTTCATCTTTTGGACCCAGGGAGTAAGCAGTTGAACCTTTCAAAAGGCCATCTGTCTGCTCAGGTTACTCTCTGTACCCTGGAATAATGTCAAGGGCAGAGTTTAAATTCTCATAAGACTCTGGGGGCACTGATCAAATTTGGGAATTAGAGGAGAACCAGTGATATATATTCAAAGATATACTCAAAGAGATATTCAAGTCCTGGAAAACTCAGAGGAGTTCAAATAACTTTTCTTTCCTGTTTCTCTTTTTTTTCTCTCTTTCTTTTTTGCTCTCTTTCTGTATTTCATTCTTTCTCTCTCTCTAGAATATCTCATGTTATAAAATTTTCATATTAGTCACCAAATGGTCACTGGACAAGGGATCGAGCTACAAAAATAAAAAAAGGAACTGAGACTGTGTCGATGACATTGAAGAGTGTATGATATGCTATTTTTCTTAAGTTAACTAGAAATGCTGATTATCTAAAAGGATGAAGCATTTGAAGCATCTAGGCTTCATAATACAACCAGAGGCATTCCGCAAAATTTATGCTTGTGGAAACAAAACGGAAAGAATCAAAAATAAATATTGAGAAAGGAAGAGTAAGCCTTGGAAAAATCACCTTCAGATTCTGGGACTGACTTTGGCATGAATAAATTAAACTCTCCTTTGTTAACCTTATTGGAATTCTTGAGGAAGATCCATTTCCCAATTATGAGTTGAAAGCTTCTTGACAACAGGGACTGCATCCTTTCTGTATTTGTGAACCTTAAATTTGAGCACAAGGCCTGCACATAGGAGACATTTAATAAATGTTTGTTGACGATTGACAGTGTGCTTTAATTTAACCAAGAAAGTCAAATCCAGCAAAACTATCTCTTCTGAATAAGAAGTCCCACTAGTACATTGTACCTCTGAGCCTCATCGTCCAATAGTTTCATATTACAACAATAATTGAAGCTTTTATTTTAAGCTCTGAAATCACTCCTAGGATTTGGTCTGTCCAAACTTCTCTATCATCAAACACTTTCAAGTGGAACCAATTTATGTTTCCCCCTCCAGAGGAATACAGATCACACTGCCAGAAAAAGGAAGGGCATAGTTAACCAAGTCAAAGGCATCTAGCAATAGTCTAAAGAACAATAAACAGAAATGGAATACAAACAACTAAAAAAGCGCCAGCACTCAACGAAGGACACGAACTTGCCTTGGCTGGAATGTGATTGCAAGTCATTTTGATAATCAGCATTATTTTGCTGGGCCCATGAAGGTAACGATCAAAGGAATGCCAAAGGAACAGGAGCAGCTGCTCTTCCTGCTGATCTCACTGCAATTACATGTAACCTCCCATACCAGTCCTAGAGCTGGAAGCAAAGAATATTGTTTGTCATTGGGGCAGCTCCCAGGATACCTTCCATTATGATATAAGCTAGGAGGAGCGTTGAGTGAACCAATGTGGATGAAAATGGAATTTAGGGTAACTTTCCAGGAAGAAATATGAGTGTGAAAGGTAACTGATTGGAGGTAACTGTTGGTAATACCATCACTCATCATCTTAAGTTACTCCTTTATTCTTTCTTTATTACGTCAGCATTTTTTCTCCCTATTTTCTTCTTCTATCCCTACACAACCATCCTGCCATAAATAGTTTTGCTTTGCTCCATTGGTAATGCTTACAGCTTAACCCATAGCAAAAAGTTAATCTAATTTTTAAGTGTATGAGAATAGAGAGAGAGAACGCTACGGTTGTGGTAGGCAGTCCCTACATTTCTATATACTACCATTGCTATAAATAGGCAGGGCAACTGTGACTTTGATCTAGCTTGCCAAATTAAGAGTTCAATAAATTTAGAGGGCACTGACAACCCTTGCAGTCTTCTAGTAGCTTAGAAAATAGAGATCTCAGGACCTAGTTAGCAAGTTAATTGGTTAAAATGGGTTATTACTAGATGCAGGTTAGAGTGATCTCCTCTCTCATGTTACCCTGATTCCTATTTCCATATGGAAATGCCCCCAGCAGTGGTCTCTGACCAGTATTTCCACTATATATCTGTCTCCTACTCTAGCCAGGTAAGAGTATGATTCCTAATGTTCTCCTTAGGTAGAATTTGTGGTCCATGTCTTAGATACAAAAAGTATTGTTGCATACTACTATAAGAAGCAGGTAAAAACAATGAAAAAAAAAGAGAAAGGAAGAGTATCACAAGGACATATATAGAATACACCTGATATATATCAAATAAATCTCCTGAAAGAAACCCAAAATAAAAATTCCCTGGAATATTATAGCCAAAATCCAGAGCTGCCTAGCCAAAGAAGAAAATTTCAAGAGCCAGAAAAGAAAGAATTCAAGTGCTGAAGAGTCACAGTTAGGATTATGAGAAATTTGGTAACCAAAAGGCAAAAGATATAGGCTTACAACCAAGAATAAGTAACTCAGAAAAACTGAGCATAAGCCTATAGGGAGAAAAAGGAGATCTTTAATGAAATTGAAAATGTCCAGGGGACCACTGACCAAAATAAATAAATAAGAGAAAAGAAAAATGAATTTTTAAAAAGTAAAGCTCAGTAGAAATTTTGAAATACAAATATAGAATTTAAGAAAAGTATAGATAGTTAAACGTGAATGATCATTCATGAGGGACTAAATAAGGATAGCATACTTGTATTAAAATAGGAAAGAATGATTAAATAGTATCATCTATTAGCCTAGAACCCTAATTTCACTCAGGAATAGAGGAAATTCAATTAAAATAGTAGTCATGGGAGTAGTTTTGATATGTTTTTGATTATTTTAAAAATTAGAAAGGAAAGAGAAGAGAAAAGCAATACATTTAGGGAGAATAAAGTCAAAAGTATACAGCAGAGAATAAAAGAAAACCAAGGAAGCAAAGAAAATATGGACAGATATGAATATTATGTCTTCTATTAATATATATGCTTTCATGAAATGGAAACTTATTGTTATATATTTTGTTATTGTTACATATTTTGAATCCTTCCTGATGATCTGCTGATACAAGACATTGTTGTTGCTTTTTTTCTTTTTCTTTCTTTCTTTTTTGTATTTTATTGTGCATTTTAGTTTTAAATAAATATATCTTAAAAATAAGCAAAAATAAGCTAGAAAAATAAATAAATGATAAAACTAAAAGCCTTTTTTTGGCAAAGAAGAATAAAATTGATGAGCCTTACCCAATTTGATTTTTTTAAAAAGGACAGAAAATCAAGTCAAATATGCAAATAGCAAAATAGCAAATAAGCAAAGTGAAATCATAACTAAATAATAAGAAATAAGATTAGAATCTGTTATACACAACTTTATGCTAACAAAATAAAGAACAGAAAAGAAATTTAGGGTTAGTCTTGCTGCTTGCTGAATGTGTGGTGGTGAGGTAATCGTAGGCAAGGATTGGAGGGCTGAGGGAGAGAAATCAGAATCACTCTGCCACAGGACAAGGAGGAGAGAGATTTTATGCTCTGGATTACAGAGTCCAGAATTCATCTTTGGCAAGCTGCAAGGCAAACTGCCTCCTTCACTTCTCCTCCTGAAGACCAAGCACTTTGATTGATCCTGACTCTGACTGATCCTGAGGTCCTCCAAAGAGCTAGCCTGGACATTACAAAGAAACACTCTCAAAAATCAGTTATTTTTCTATATAACAAAATCCAAGAGGCAATAATAGGTGAGGACAGCCCATTTCAAATACATTACAAAACATCTAAATTATTTGGGAATCAGTGTATCAAAGCACTTATATAGACTCAATTACAAAGTCTTCCTTAGAAAAACAAAGAACAGCTTAAACAACATGAGAATACTCAGTATTCATGCCTGGACTGTGACAATGTAATTAAAAAAAAACCTTACACCATATATCACAATATATTCTAAATGGGATATCTTTCCATTAAAGCTCATACTACTAAAAAAAAAAAATTAGTACAGAACTAATCTGGATGGAGCTAACTAAGATGGTTGATTAGAGGGAGCAACTCAACTAAACTTCCTCTAATAGCCTCCCTCCAAACAACTTCAAATAATCCTTCAAGTCAAATTTTGAAGAGTCAGAGCCAACAAGAGACTTCCAGAACTAGCTCTGAAGATAACAGAAGGAGAAAACCAGAAGCTTGGAAAAGTACCTCCCCACCCCCAAGAACAGTAGGACCCAGATTTATTTTCTTTTTCGTTTGTGAGGCAACTAGGGTTAAGAGACTTGTTCAGGGTCACACAGCTAGGAAATATTAAGCATATGAGGCCAGATTTGAACTCGGGTGCTCCTGACACCAAGGCGGTACTCTGTACTCTAGTCACTTTGTCATCTAGCTGCCCAATTTTTAACATAAAGTTCAAAGTCAAGAAAAATGCTGGAAAAATGAATAAACAACAAAAAAAGAACTTGACCACAAAAAGCTACTATGGTGGTAGGGAAGACCAAGATGCAAACTCAGAAAACAACAATGTGAAAACAACTACAACCAAAGCCTCAAAGAAAAATATGCTAATTGGACACAAGATGGATAGGAGTTCCTGACTTAAAGAAAGATTTATAAAGGAATGATTTATAAAGAAAGACTCACAAAGGAAAAATTTGGAAAAGAAGAGTGATGCAAAAAATTATGAAACAAAATTAACAGCTTGGTAAATAAAGAAAGCGCAAAAAATACTGAAGAAAATAACACTTTAAAAAAACAGAATTGTCCTATTAGTAAAAGAGGAACACAAATTCATTCCTTAAAAAGCACATCTGGTCAAATGGAAAAAGAAATACAAAAGTTTCCTGAAGAAAATAATTCCTCAAATAGGCAATCAAAATTTAGAATTTAGAATTAGAAAATTAGAATTAGCAGTAAAGCTAATGATTCTATAAGATATAAAGAAACAATAAAACAAAGCCATAAAAAAAAGAACAAAATAGAACAAAATGTGAAATATCTCATCAGAAAAACAACTAATCTGGAAAACAGATCAAGGAAAGATGATTTAACGATTATTAGGTTATTTGAAAGTCCTGATCAAAAAAGAGGCTAGACATCATATTTCAAGTAATTATAAAGGAAAATTACCCCAATATCTCAGGGGAAGATATAACAAAAAATTAAAGAATCCACTGATGACCTCCTGAAAGAGATTCCAAAATGAAAACTCCCTGAAATCAAATTCTAGAGTCCCAGGTTGGGAAAATATTATAAAGAACCAGGAAGAAACAATTCTAATATTGTGGACCCATAGTCATCCTGAGGAGACTAAAAGCAGATTATCTCCAGATAAACCCCCAAAGGGTGATATAAATTGGTCCCCTTCACACAAGGGGCTTCTAGAAGAAATTATGAAAGATTTTAAAAGAGAGAGCTGGAAGAAAAAATGGGGAAAGGAAATGAGAACTTTACAAGAGGGTTTGGAAAAGAAAACATAGAAATTATTTGAAGAAAATTCACTCAAAATAGACTTAGTGAAATGAAAGCATATAACTTCTTAAAAAAATAGAGTTGACAAAACAGAAAAAAGAAAACAACTCTCTGAAAAACAGAATTTGTGAAATGGAAAAGGAAAATAGCTCCTTAAAAAAACAGAATTTGTGAAATGGAAAAAAAAAATCCATGGAACAAAACAACTCATTTAAAAATTCAATTGGAGAAATACAAAAAGAAGTAAAAAAAAAAAGTAAATGAAAAAATAATTCACTAAAAATCAGAACTGAACAAATGGAAATGAATGACTCAATGAGACATAAAGAATCAGTCAAACAAAACAAAAAAAGAAAAAATGTAAAATACTTACTTGGTAAAACAACTGACCTGGAAAATAGATCTAGGAGAGACAATTTAAGGATTATTGGACTTCCTGAAAACCATGAAAAAAAAAAGAGCCTAGACACTATTTTTCAGGAAATCATCAAAGAGAACTGCCTGGATGTCATAGAATCATAAGGTAAAAATAGCCATTGAAAGAATTCACCAAACACCTCCTGAAAGAGACCCCAAAATTAAAACTCCAAGGAATATCATTACTAAATTTCAGAACTATCAGACCAAGATAAAAACATTACAAGCAGCCAGAAAAAAATTCAAATAACAAGGAGCCACAATAAGGATTACCCAAGACTAGCAGCGTCCACCTTAAAGGATTGAAGGGCCTGGAATCTGATATTCCAAAAGGCAAAGGAACTTGGAATGCAAGTTCCCCCATTAAACTAAGCGTTTTCTTCCAGGGAAGAAGATGGACATTCAATGAAGCAGATGAATTCCATTTATTTCTGATGAAAAGACCAGAACTAAACAAAAAAATTGACCTCCAAATATAGAACTCAAGAGAAGCATAAAAAAGTAATAAGTAAAAATAAGTAAAAAAGTAATAAGAATAAACTCTTGAAAGAATTGTATTTCTGTTATGAGTATACATAGACAGTGCATATATAATTTGATTTTACTGTTATAATATAAAAAAGAAACTAGAAGTGGAAATGGGATTGTACCAGAAAAAGGGGAAAATGGAGGTAAAATGAGGGAAACTATATCTCATGAATAGGCAAAGGAAACCTATTATATTTGAGGGAAAGAAGGGAAGGGGATGAACATTGTGTGAATCTTACTCTCATATTTGGCTCAAAGAGAAAATATTAGACATATTTGGTTTTACAGAGAAACTTCTCTTACCTTAGAGAAAAGTGGGAGGGAAAAGGGGAAAAGGGAAGAGTAGGGTAAATAGAAGGAAAAACAGAAATAGTAGGGGAAAGATATAAAAAAGGGGGAGGGACTCTAAAGGGAGAAGGCTGCTTGAGACAAGTGGTGCTAAAATACTGGGGAGGAGGGAAAGGGGAAAAGGAAAAAGAAAAGTATAATTTTGGATTAATAAGATGGCAGGAAATACAGAATTAGTAGTTTTAACCGTAAATGTGAATGGGGTAAACTTTCCAATAAAGCTGAAGAGGATAGCAGAATGAATTAAAAGCTAGACTTCTACAATATGTTGTTTACAAGAAATACATTTAAAACAGAGTGATAGAGAGTAAAGATAAGGTGAAGTTAAAAAAAAAAAAAAAAAGCAGGGGTAGCCATCCTGATCTCAGGTCAAGCAAAAGCAAAAATTCATCTAATTAAAAGAAATAAGGAAGGAAACTATATCTTGCTAAAGGGTACCATAGATAATGAAGCAATATCAACACTAACCATATATATATATATATATATATATATATATATATATATGCACCAAGTAGTATAGCATAGAAATTCCTAAAGAAGAAGTTAAAGAAAAGAAGAAATAGATAGCAAAACTATAATAGTGGGGGATCTCAACCTTGCTCTCTCAGAACTAGATAAATCAAACCACAAAATAAATAAAAAGTTAAAGAGGTAAATAAAATATTTAAAAAGTTAGATATGATAAATCTTTGGAGAAAATTGAACGGAGACAGGAGTACACTTTCTTCTCAACAGTTCATGGAACCTATACAAAAATTGACCATATATTAGGACATAAAGATCTCAAAATGAAATGCAGAAAGGCATAGTAAATGCATTTTTTTTTCAGATCATGATGCAATAAAAATTACATCCAATAAAAAGCCAGGGGAAAACAGACCAAAAAGTAATTGGAAACTAAACAATCTCATCCTAAAGAACGAATGGGCGAAACAGCAAATCATAGACACAATTAATAATTTCACCCAAGAGAATGACAATAATGAGACAACATACCAAAATCTGTGGTATGCAGCCAAAGCGGTAATAAGGAGAAATTTTATATCTCTAGATGCTTACTTGCATAAAATAGAGAAAGAGAAGATCAATGAATTGGGCTTGCAACTAAAAAAAGCTAGAAAAAGAACAAATTAAAACCCCCCCAATCAAATACCAAACTTGAAATTCTAAAAATAAAAGGAGACATTAATAAAATTGAAGGAAAGTAAATGAATTACAGGGAAAGTAGCTATAATAATAGTAGGAGAACTTAATGTATGCCTTTCAAACATAGAATAATTTAGCCAAATAATAAACACAAAAAGTTAAGGACTTGAACTGAATTTTAGAAAAGTTATAGATGATAAATCTTTGGAAATTATTAATTTCCAAATTAGGAAGATGTATGTGTTTTTCTTAGCAGGCAAACACCTTTATGTTTTAAAATGATCATAAGGGAATAAAAATCTCACAATCTATTGCCAAAAAACCAAGAAATTCAACATACTTTTTGTGGACCACGATGTAATAATAAATAAGTAAATATTTGAGGAGAAGGACTATGTTTCTTGACACTCCATATTTGTATTCCCAGTACTTGGCTTAGTGCATGGCACATAGTAAGCACTTAAATACTTGTTGATTGACTTGAAACATGCTAACTACCTCCTAACAGAGATGATGCACTCAAGTTACAGATAGAGACATATTTTTATTTTGGATATAGCTTATTTTGGAATTTGTTTTAATTGACTATGAATATTTATGTAGACATTTTATTTTTCTTTCTTTTTAATAAGGTAGAAGAGGTAAGAGTATAAGTAGATTTTTATTCACTGGGGAAAATTAATTTAAGTAAAAAATAAAAGTATCAACCTCTGATCAGTTTTTGTAGATAGATATTTTACTATTTGAATAATATTATTTATTATTTTTATTGTTATCAATTCCATTTAATAAATATTAAGGGTCTACTATGCATAAAGGATATGATAGATGAGAATTGTATATCAAGAAAACTTACTTCAGCATTCTTGTTAAATTGCTGACACTTGACCCCAAGAAAGAACCTTCATTGTATGTGATAGGTTAGTCAGACTTTGAAAGGAAAAAAGGCATTTCATATTGGGACATCTCTTACCTGCATACAAAAGTGAAAATGATTCAACCAGAAGATGAGTAATATCAGAATTTCATTAATATGAATTATGAGCATGAGTGTACCTCTAGGTCCTCAGAGTCCTGGTCTTAGAGGCCGGCATCTCTAGTATTTCATTTATGTTTAACCACATTATTATAATCAACTAAATAATGAGTTTACTGAGTAGAGACCATATTAGATTCCTTTCTCTAATTAAAATGAAATGTAATTAAAATGGCATAACTTTATCTGATTAAGATTGGGCATAGGCTAGCTAGGGATTATGTGTATCATTTTCTCAGACAGAGTCTGGTGGAGAAATAAGGAATTCTTTATGCTCTATATGCTAAAGAGAAGTACAATAGCATGGCCTTTGTCAACAAAGAAAAATGATAAATAGAATTAAAGAACAGGTAGTTTCCAAAAACACTACAATGTTTTTTCATTCACTCACAGGTATCCCAGGAAATATTTTATATGACTCATGACATTAAGGGTCCCAAATATATCCTGTGATATTGATATGGATTTTTGACATTCATCTATGGTTCCAAGAAGACTGTTAAGCACAAGCAATGTCAACTGCCTTGAAATAGGTCTTCAGTCTCTTGAGAGATCTAAAAACACAAGCTGAGCAAATTCTGTGTCCTCAGGCCAATTTTACAACCATATAAAAATATGATCCTGCATACTGGAAATGGTGGTGAGGATCTATTTACAAACATAATAATATAGAGAAGTTTGTCAAATTACGGCTAATATGACTTTGCAAATATATAGATCAGGTCCAGATTGCCCTGATGACTTTTGTTATAGGCAAGAATTTTTAAAAGCTTGTAAAGGAAGCAAGAGAATGGGATGAGAGATAAAACAGAGATAGAGCATCAATGGTATTGAACCTCTATCCACCAGTGCAGATTTTAGCCTATCTCTTACCCTGAGCAATTCATGTGCTTTCATAAATTCTCCATAAAACATTGACCCAATATACCAAAGACTCTCCTCTAGTTTTAAAAATATTTCATGGTTACCAAAACAACCTTTTATCTAATTATTATCTCTATATCTCACTACATGACTGGCTTTTTCTCATCATACATTTCCTCATGGATAATTCTTATATTTCACATGAAATATGGAATCTTACGACTTAAAAGCTGGAAATAACCCTAGAGGTCATTTTGTTACTACTACATTTTACTGTTGAGAAAACTGAGGCTAATAAGGAAAGTTAAGTGACTCTTAGTCAATGTAATAATAGTCAGTGTAATAATGAGCAATAAGCAGCAGAGCTGAGATTTAGATCCAAAACTTCTTCCAAATCCAGTAATTTCTCCACTATACCAAGGGGCCTCCTGAAAGAGGAAGTCATATATTTTAACTATAGAAAAACATTTAATATAGTTCCTACTTAGTAAACTCAGAAAAAAACCTATAGAATTATCTAATTGGTTATAAACATTTGATTAATGTTTAATTGCATAATTGATTTAGACAGTCTTCACTATCCAATAGTTATATTTTATTAGGGATAGTAGTTAGTGGAAAAAAACTGAAAACAAAACAAAGCCCAAACTGGACTTTGATTCAGTGGCAGAATAAACAATAGACTAAAATTAGTTGTCATTTCCTGATATAAAGTGGTAAAAGATAGGAAACAGAAAAAAAATTAATTTCCCTTTTTATTATTATGAATTTGATAAACAACAACAAATGTAAACATTTCTATATATAAAGAAGATCTGGAAAAAGTATTCTGAAATCATGAGTCTTCACAATTGCTATATGTAGCTTTTTTACATTCCAAATTTAACATGCATTCCTATACTGCCCTGTCTGTCTGTGTCCCCTCCTGACTTTTCTTGTGCTCTCAATTATTCTTAATGACTCAACTTTTCTTCCTTTTTAGGATCATCTTCACAAACTCAAACTCCACCCTCCCCTCCCAAAAGTCCACCTTTATAACAAATGTACTTATGGAAAATAAATTCATAGATTATCTATTTGAAAAGGTATGTTTAATTCAGTACCTCTAGTCTATAATCTCTGTTGTGAGAAGTAGGAATCTGTATGATTTTTAATCACTCTTTGGAAGTTGTGATTGATCAATTAATTGGTTAATTGACCTATTGCACTAATCATAGTTCTTATGACAGTCACAGATTTTTGTTTCTGTTTTTCTTTTATAATGTTGTGGTCATCATATAAATTATTCTCCTGCCTCTGCTTACTCCAGTCTGCATCAGTTCATTCTAGTCTTCCAAAGTTTCTCTAAAACTGTTCCTTGCATTATTTCTTATGATATAAGAAATTCCATTACACATTTGTTTAGCTACTGATAGACATCCACTTTGCTTCTGGTTTTTTACAAACAGACAAGTTGAAAAAAAAAGAGCTGTTATGAGTATCATTTTACATTTGTTTCTTTTTAATCAGATAGGAAAAAATAAATCTCTCAGAGTTACCCTAATAAATGAATTTATTTAAAAATGTCCTTAATGTCTCTGTTACTAAGTCATGACATCTACAGCATAACTTTGGCAAGTTTTATTTCTGTATGAAGACTGACATTCTTATTTTTTCAAATCTAAATTGTGCCTCTAGTATTAATTAGGCAACAATGAGCGAGAATATATTCCGTTAGATGATTGATTTCTGTCCCTACTAATTGGACACTGCTATTTACTAAGTGTTTTAAATATTGTTACTTCTAAAGTTCAAAAATAATCATGATAAATAGGGAAGCTCTGAAAATTGCATGTTGAATATATTATATATTTAAAAGAAAAGCAATCAGGCAGAGTAAGATACCCATCTGAGTTCTCCTCCAAACTCCTCCAAATAGCTTTAAATAACGACTCTAAACAAATTCTAGAGAAGCAGAACCCACAAAAAGGATGAAAGAAACAATGTTGAAGTCCAAGACAACTTAAAAGGACAGTAGGAAAAGTCTGTTGCACCAGGTAAGAGAGGAGCAAAGTCCAACACAGGTCTAGCCAAAGCAGACCAGACCCCCACAAACTAGGAGCAGGCTTGGGGTGACTAAATCAGTAGCAGCCCTGGCAGTTTCCGGACCTCTCAGCCCAGAGATGAAAAAGGGATCAGGTCAGAGGGAGATTTACAAGGGTCCCTTTGTTGACACCAGGGGCAAGACTATATTGCATTGCCCATCTTTGGATCGAGCTTATAGTCCTGGATCTTAGTCCCAGTGCAAAAAAAGAGCACTAGCAAAGCAGAATTTATGACCACAAGGGAGCAGGGACCCAGGTCATAGTTTCAGGGTTGAACAGAGTACTTGTGAACACTCACAAATGAATGCATAGTAAAAGAGATTAGCAAACACCTCTCCTTAGATAATACTGTCTTGGAAGAACCAAAAATTTACCCGTTCCCAGCATTACCTATGAAAACAGTTGCATAAAAAGCCTGAAATTTGGGAAAGTGCCCCTCCACTTGGGAAGGGGAGCCCCACATTAGCATAGAATTTAAAATTAAAAAATAAGCACACCATAAAACAAAATTCTGACCATAGAAAGTTACTGTGGTGACAAGGAAAATCAAAACATATACAGAAGACAGCAAAGTCATCTTTAGGAGGGGCTAAAAAAGAATTTTAAAAAGTAACTAAAAGAGGTAGAGCAAAAATTGAGAAGCGAAATGAGCATGCTGCAAGAAAATTATTTAAAAACAGTCAAAAGCTTGGTAAAGGAAGCAGAAAAAAATATTGAAGAAAATAACACCTTAAAAAACAGAATAGGTCAAATGGTGAAAAAAGAAGGCACAAAAATCCACTGAAGAGAACTCCTTAAAAAGTAGAATTGACCAAATGGAAAAGGAGGTACAAAAGCTCACTGAAGAAAATAATTCCTTAAAAGTTACAGTTGAACAAGTGGAAGCAAATGATTTTATGAGCCATTAAGAAACAATCAAATAAAATCAAAAGAATGAAAAAATAGAAGAAAATGAGAAATATTTCATTGGATAAACACCTGATTGGAAAATAGATTTAGGAGAATTTAAGAATTGTTGGACCACCTGAAAGTCATGATCAATAAAAGAACTTAGATATCATCTTTCAAGAAATTATCAAGGAAAACTGCTCTGATATTCCAGAAGCAGAAGGTGAAATAGAAATTGAAAGAATATATCAATCACCTCCTGAAAGAGATCCCAAGATGAAAACTCCCAGGAATATTATAACCAAATTCCAGATCTCCCAGATCAAGGAGAAAATACTGCCAGGAGCCAAAAAAATTCAAATATCATAGAACCACAGTCAGGATAAGATAAAATTTAGTAATTTCTATATAAAGAATCAGAAGGCTTGGACTATGATATTCCAGAAAACAAAAAACTAGGATTTTAACCAAGAATCACCTACCTCCTGAACTGAATATAATCCATCAGAGGGGAAAAATGGATATTCAATGAAATAGAGAACTTTCAAGCATTACTGAAAAAAAGATCAGAGCTGAATAGAAAATTTGACTTTCAAATACAAGATGCAAAAGAAGTATTAAAAGGTAAACAAGAAAGAGAAATCAGAAGAAATTCAATAAGACTGAACTGTTTATATTTCTACATGGGAAAATGTTATTTATAACTTCTAAAACATTCTCATTTTTAGGGGAGTTAAAAGGAGTATAAATAGGAAGCAGAGTATGAGTTGAATGTAATGATATGATTATCTAAAAAAATTAAATTAAGGTATGAATGTACTGGGAGAAGGGGAAAGGGAGCAGTAGAATGGGACAAATTATCTGATATAAAAGAGGCCTGAAAGGAAAATGAGGGGAAGCAGGCAGGAGCACATAAACCTTTCTCTCACTGAAATTGGCTCAAAGATTTAATAATACACATTCTATTCGGTGTAGAAATCTATCTCACCAAACAGGAAAGTAGAAAAAGAAGGGGATAAGAAAAGGGGGAGGAGAGCTGACAGATGGAAAGGTAAGTCAGAAACAAAATGCTTTTGAGAATGTAAAGTTTAAAAGGAGAGAGAGTAGGATAAACGTGGGGGAAGATAGGTTGGAGGCAAATACATGACTGGTAATCATTACAATGAAAAAAATATTACAGTGAATTTTTTTAGTAAAAAATCCATTTCTCAAACATAGAAAACTGAGTCAATTTTATACAAATAGGTAGATTTTAGATAAAGTAATCAAAGCTATCTATGGTTATATGAAAAAAATGCTCCAAAATGCTTTTGATGGGAAAAAATGTAAATTAAAATAACTCTGAATTACTTCACACCTGACAGATTGGCTAATATGATCGAAAAGGAAAATGACAAATGTAGGCAGGGATGTGGGAAAATTAAAACACTAATGTACTGTTGGTGAAGTTGTATACTGATTCAGCCATGTTGGAGATCAATTTGGAACAATACCCAAGGACTATAAAACCATATATGCCCTTTGATCAAGCAATACCACTACTAGGTGTGTATCCCAAAGAGATAAAAAGAAAAAGGGGAAGGACTTATGTGAACAAAAATATTTATAATAGCTCTTTTACTGATGGCAAAGAATTAGAAATTGAAGAGCTGTCCATCAATTGGGAAATGCCAAAATAACTTGTAGTATACGATTGTGATGAATACTATTATATTTTAAGAAATGATTTGTAGGATGTTATCAGAAAAACATGGAAAGACTTACATGAACTGATGCAGAGTGAAATGAGCAGAACCAGGAGAACATTTTACACATTCACAGAATTATTGTATGATGATCTACTATGAATAACTTAGCTATCCTCAGCAATACAATGATCCAAGATAGTTCTGTTGTGATGGAGTTATGACGAAAGGTGCTGTCCATCATTAGAAAATGAACTGGCAGAGCCTGAATGCATGAAAGATACCTTTTCTTTATTTCCTTGGGTTTTTTTGTGTGTGCTTCCATAGAATAACTTATATGGAAATCCATTTTGCCTGACTACACATGTATAATTCACATCAAATTGTTTGCTTTTTCAATGAGGGGGAAAAGGAAGAGAGAGAGAGAATTTGAAACTCAAAATTTGAAGAAAAAAAAAGAATGTTAAAATTGTTTTACATGAAATTGGGAAAAATAAGATTAAAAAAAATTTTAAAAAGAAAAACAAGTTGTACATAATAGAAATCCACAGTTTTAGCTTTAGTTATATTCTATTATTCTATTTATATGAAAATTCCCATTTTATTTGGTATTTAAGTTCAAAATCTAAATAAAAATTAAATTAAGTAAAGTATGCAATAGAAATGTCAGAAAGGACCTAAGACTTCAATGGGTTGGAATGAATTAATAAACCTGAATATCCTCTTCCCTACCCTTCCAAATAATTATTCCTTCTAAACAATCTGTTAGAATAAATATCAAATCCTTTTATTTCTGTGCCCAAACTTTAATATTAATAAGCAGCTATACTCACAGCACTTTTTCTGTCACAAAAGAATAGGCAAAGTTTCCTATTTTCCTAAGCAACAGTGATCTCAGAGTCCATTTTCAGGATGTATCTATTATATAGCTTTTAACTTCTTTAATATTTCAAGAAAATATTATCTCATTAGCTAGAGAGTTGCCTCTGCTAAAGCAGACTATGATGCTGCTCTGATTTGGAAGATGGGATTCAGGAGTTGTTAAGGCCCCCAGATTTTATCCTTCTGAAGCCTGGTGATGAGCCGCTCTGATCTTAGCTAGGCTGGTTGTCAGATGACAGATATATGGTGTGTTCCCTTCCCAAGTGTATATTCCTCTGGCGTAGCATTTAAGAACCAAGGTTATCTTCCATATCATGATAAGGATTGAAAAGAAGTTTTAGTGAAGGCTTTACTTTTGTAGACTATCATATTTTAATAGTTTTTTAAAATTACATTTATATGGCATTTCAAATAATACAAAGAATTTCCACTATGACAACCTTTTGAGACAGGTGATATAAATATTATCCTTATTTCCTGGATTGGAAAATTATGCTTATGTAAGTTGTCCACAGTTACATAATTAGTAAGAGGAGGAACTCAAACCTATGTGTTCTGAGTCAGAGACCATTGCTCTATATTTTGTTGCCATTCAGTAGTATCCAAGACTCTCAAAATGGGATCATCAATTATCTAAGACCCCCCTACACAAAAAAATGGTCTATTATTAACACCAAACCTAAGTGAAAAAAATGTTTAGAGTCAGAAAAAATGTTAAGGAGGCACTTACAAGTGATGCTCTGATGAAACCTGAAGATTCAATAAAACCTGAGAAGGTTGTAACCAGAACACCAAGATTTGGTCCTGGAAACCCAATGCCCTAGAGGCTGCATTCTCTGGCTCTGTTCCTGTGATGCTAGAATTTCTGACATATTGCTACTGTCTCATAAATATTTTAACTGGTAACCGATATATAAGCAGAAATCAGCTAACGGAGTCCTGATGATATTATGACTTTGGCTTGGGTAACTGAAGCTGTGCTTTAATTTTTCCTTCTTCTTTCACTTAAGAAAGTCCTACACAATTGGCTCAGGAGATAATTGCAATACTATAGCTCTAGTCCTACTTTACTAAAAATCACACAATTACTGTTTGTGTAGCATTATTATTCCATATAATGGAAAGAAGGATTTCTCTTCTTCTTCCTGTTCCCCCACAAACTAAAGAAGCAAACATGCAGACTAAGAAAAATGTCCTCCAGTATCTTCCAACCCTTTCCCACTTCAGTGTTTTTGTTTGTATAGGGAGGCAGAGAAATTTTTAATTGACCAAAGCACACCACCAAAGCCAAAGCCAATTTATTGCTAACAAATATATTTTTAAAAGCAGGAGTGTATTCCAAGTAAATGAAATATAATGCCCTTGTTTCTTTTTGTTACTTTTTTGTTCTGGGTCAAATTCATTTGTACAACAAATTAGAAAGGATCTTGAGTTTTTAATCTGGGGCAGCTACAAGGTGCAATGGATAGAGTTTTTAATCCTAAATCTGAACATTGTCTGGGACAAAGAATTATAATTTTAGTTCCAAATAAATAAATAAGCTCTAAATAAAACAAAAGAAACTTAGAATTAATTATTAAGAAGCACAGTTGCTGGATTTTGGTAACAGTGATTCAAAAACTCTTTCTATGACTTTAAAAATTCAGCCTGTCCTTAATCAGGGAGAAGCTTTTTTGTCACTACATACAACCTGAAAAACTGGAAGTGGTTCTAAAGTGATTAAGGCAAGAAGCTGATAGTCAGGAGCAATGTCCAAGGATGACCATGAGATTATTAAAGAAGGATGTGCCTGATAAAGACTAAAGATTAGTCCAGGAAAGCAAGGCAGGTAGGAAGAAACAGAAATTCAAAATCCAGGAGTGGGTAGTAGAAACAAAGTCTAATATCTGAGTGCAGGCCCAGGAGGGGACAAGTAATCCCAGAAAAAATAGGGATAACATCACCAGAAGACAGATGGCAGCATCTTTGTACATGTTTACTTTTCCCACTCAAAGTATATGTAACCTTAGTCTGCAAGGAAAATTTTCTATTCCTACTTTCCTTTCTATGTTATTTTATTAAGTGATTTTGCTCTGAACTAGTTCTACCTTCTGGCTGACTAATCAAAGCAAATATCTATCAGAAGACTCTGATGAGCTATGGTTTTGAGTAGATGCAGACCACAAAATATGTTCAACATGAATGAGATAACTTTTCATATGAGCCCCAGTTGGTACATGTACCACTTACGTGATTCCCTGCATTGAGAATACACTCCTCCTTTCCATCTCTCCAACCCCAAATCTCTAATTGTTGAAATTTCTGAGAAAAACCTCTAAGGAACAACCTCCTCTTCAACCTCAAATCTCTAATTTTTGAAATCTCTGAGAAACATCTCTAAGGAACAATTCTCTCTCCCACCCCAAATCTCTAACTGTTGAAATCTCTGAGAAACATCTCTAAGGAACAATTCTCTCTCCAACCCCAAATCTCTAACTGTTGAAATCTCTGAGAAACACTTCTAAGGAACAACTTTCTCTCCAACCCCAAATCTCTAACTGTTGAAATCTCTGAGAAATACTTCTAAGGAACAACTTTCTCTCCAACCTCAAGTCTCTAACTGTTGAAATCTCTGAGAAACACTTCTAAGGAACAACTTTCTCTCCAACCCCAAATCTCTAACTGTTGAAATTTCTGAGAAACACCTCTAAGGAACAACCTTCTCTCCAACCTCAAATCTTTAACTATTGAAATCTCTGAGAAACACCTCGAAGAAACAACCTTCTCCATGAAATCTTCCCAGATTATCCCAGGCTGAAGCAATCTCTCTCTGCTTAGATCTTTTATGAGCCTTTGTTTTTCTTCTTCTACACATTTATCATATTCTACTTTATATTAGAGCCATTTCTGTATCTAACTTCCCAACTAGATGGCTAAGCAATTTGATTTTAAGGAGACTCTGCAGGGGCTATTTCTTATTCATCCTTGTATCCCTCCTCCAAGCACCCAGCACAGTGCCAGGTACACAGGATCAGAAAGGTAAGGATAGGAGGGATTTTAGAGGATTTCTAGTCAAACTTTTAATTTACAGATAAGACAACTGATATATAGGAAGGTTAAGATAATAATCCCAAGTAAGTCTCAGAAGTAGGATTTGAACCCAGGTCCTTTATAGTGTGCTTCCTACTGCAACATGCAGCTCCATCTTTATTGAATTAACCTACTTTTTAAAATTGGGGATATTGAGAATCAAGAGTTTGGCAGCTGAGCATAAGAGAAGGGTAGCAACAGTGTGACATCCCTCGAAATACTATCTGGTTTATTGATTGTATGAGATTTTTCCCAATTAAGTTTATGGAAGTTGTCAAACTAAGAATGCAATATGAATTTGTCATGGTGTGGTTGGAGTTGGGGAGATGTGGTTGGGAATTCTGGCTGGGACTTAAGGCAAGACTCCTCAGAGCTTCATTTCATTTATCTGTAAAATGGGGAAATGATAATACACTATGAATTTCTCAGGGCTGTTTGTGAAGACAGCAGAAAGCACTTCACAAACCTCAAAATCTTATAGAAATGGGAGTTATTATTTTATCTGTCAATTATAAAAGCAGTGTGGGAAAGTGGGAAAAGAATGAGTCTCAGAGGGAGGAAGGGCTCAAGTCCTTTCCCATATTGGTTGTGTGGTCACAGGTAAATCATTTAATCTATCAGTGACCAACGCAGCTTTCTGAGACTGTAAGATGCTAAACGGTTGTGGATCTTCTTTGGGAGATGGGGCCTTCTCATGAGAGCTTCTGACACTAATGAAATCAATCTATCACTCTATTTCTAGGACCATGCTAACCAGAAAAGAAATAGTATAACTCAGGAAGTCCTTTTAATGGAGAATTTTCTAAATAAGAATACTAGTCATTTCTTTAGCAGGGCTAAGAGAGGAGATGTGGTAAAGTAACTTGCCTTATGTCTCTGTGTAAATGTTTAGAAAGCTCTCCTAGCATGGGTGAGGGGCCCTCTTCTTGTGGGTCTTTCCCAAGACAGACCCCACCCATCCTTTCAGCTTAGCAAGAACACTCACACAGTTAACCAGATCTGTCTAATACCACACACACCGCCTCTCCTTGGAGGTTCCGGCTTCTGACCATCTGTCCGTGTTGCTGTACAAGAAATTTAAGCAAGGAGGAGACTGGACTGAGGTTCTCAGGTTCCTGCTATTGATACAATTCTCTAATTGCATGATGAACCCCCCCCCCCCCCCCCCAGCCTAGAGTTTCTAAGTTAGGGCAGAATGTGAGCTGCCTCTACCAGCTTTATGGAACCTCAGTCCTAGAACCCTGTGCACTGACTGCCCTTGCCTCGGGTTGCAGAATACTACTATTGATAGGAATCTGCAGCCAGGGGTGAAGATAGGCTGCTAGCCAGCGCCTGCTTTACAGTCTAGGTTTTAGCCCCAAGCATACAACTGGCTCCATCCTTCCTCTCTCTGTGGTCCTGGTGGCTAAGTCTGGGTCTGGCACAGAGTCAGGGGAGTGCATTCCCCGGCCGACGATTCATCCCTGAAAATTTATACTGAACATTTGAGGGGTATACATATCACAAATGAGACCTCGGCATGCTAAAAAAAAAAAAAAAAAAAAAAAAAAAAAAGTAGGGAGAGTGTTATTTGAAGAATCCATTCATGTAATGTTGCTGTATGGAAAAACTAGGTAATCTCTATTGGGATGTGATTTGATACTAGCTACTTTTCAGGTGCCAAGGCCCCATGTTTCTATTTTTACTGCCATAACTTGCTCTTTGAATTGTAAAAATGCTGTCTGTTGCAAAAGAGGTAAACATTTAGTGTCTAAATGGGAAAGAGTACCTGGAAAATGGGAGCCATAGGAGCCAGTTGACTGAAGTGATAGCCAATTGGAATTATTTCAACAAACAAGGGAGTTTCCGATGGTTATTTGAAATATTTATTCCCAAATCAGGCTCTTGGAATATTTACTCCCAAATCTTTGTTCTATGGGCCATTTCTTTTAGAGGAAAAGTAGAAAGACAGAAAGTCTTTTAATTTTTTGTTTGTTCAGACCTATAATTTCACAAGTGAAGAGAATTCCTTCCACTAGTAGGGATCTGTCATTTGTTAAAAACTTTTAGTTGTAGATAGTTGCCTGGGGCACTGAGAGCTTAAGGATCACATGGTTAGTATGCATCAGAGATAGGCTTTGGGCCCAAATCCTTGTGATTCCAAGGCCAGACATCTAGATAGCACTCTCTGCTGCCTCGGTAGAACAGTGGGGAACCCCAATAACAATAAAATGTAAGTGCCAAATGGCTCACAAGTAAATAGATTAATGTTTAACTTAGGAAACTAGCTAAAAATACAAGATTTCCCACAGTTTGGGCCAGAATAAGTATTACACAGAGGTGACAGGACCATGACTAGGTGAAGGAATGTATTGGGAGGAATAAAGACAAGACAGAAAGAAAGATCGAAACAGAGTTCTAGGCAGCTTGACTGGGAAACTTGGTTGTGACAGTGAATCACAGAAATTGAAAGTTTACCTCATCATATGCCAAGACAAAATTAATAAACATATTCCACTTATTCTCTTTGTATACAGTTTAAAAGAGGATTTTTTTCCCCTTTTATGGTTCTCTCTCATATCGGACATTTCAACTAAAAGTTCAATTATTTAAGATATTACAATTATACTGGGTCATTGAAAAATTTTAAATTGTGCACTCTTTCCTGGTGACTTTAATATTAGAAATATGATAGATATGATTTTTAAAATTATATAACACTGAAATATTAGTCTATTTGGTCCTCCTAAGAGGCATCTGAGGTAAATGAGGGAATTTTCATAATTTATAGGGGAAGCCAGAAAAGCAATAGAGAATAAAGTGGCTTGTGCAAGGTCACTCAAAAGTCAGGGCCAGGACCTTTCCATTATTACAAACAAATCTGAATTTCCCAACCAGTCTGTTGACATATTATTGGCTAAATTCATTATCTTTATCATTATCTATTATAATTATTATTTATCATTATTGTAATTCCATAGTGTTATTCCACAAAAGTCTTCCTCTAATACTTCATTGTAGTATGGAGGTATGGATTCTCCAAACAAATGCTAGTAGACTGACCTCTCTCAGCTGAAAGGCTTCAAGAACAAGTCTGGGTGTGATGTGTATGTTTTTTGCCCAAGGACCAGTTTTGTTAAGTTCAGAGAGATATGGGTTGGCCACAAGGTGATGAATCCTTTAGTCTTGAGAATTCATGAGAACTAATACCCAAATCCTCAGTCTAGCATCAAAGGTCTTCCATCACTTCATAATACTCCAATTTGGTCTTTCAATACAGCTGCTCTGTTCCATCCAGGACAATTTTTTCAGTCCCTCATCAATAATTTATTAGATCCTACCATAATGGACTTTGTCTCCTTTATGAAACGCTTTTTTTCCTTTCTCTACAAAAATCTTCTCTTATGTCATCCAAGACACCATCACATCTTGACTCTAACAGGAAGTCTTTCTCCAATGGACCTTCCCAACCATACTGCCTCTGTCTACCCTTTTTAGTGTCTCTGACACTTTTCAGACAATTAAAATAGGTTCAGTCTTGACTTTCCGGTAGCCCATGGGCAAATTCACATCATTTCTCTGAGCCTTAACATCTTTATTCATAAAACGATGACTTCTTAGATCCCTTCTCAGCTTTGACATGCCACGATTCCATGAACTCTTTCAGCTTGACGCCTGCTCCTCATTCATAAAATAGAAATGAAAGTGATCGCAGCCTCCAATGCAATGTTTTGTATTAATTTCAGACATCTAGTGTGGGTTTTTTTTGCCTTCTAACCTTGACTTCCTCTTAAAATAAACATGAGAAAAATAACTTTACCATCTTGCCAAAATATTTCACAATCCTACTTAGATGATCTTCTTTTCAATTACTTCCCTTTTTACATTTTGCCCTAGAAACAAACTACTCCTAAAGTACTCCCAGTACAAGGAGTTCAAATTCTGATATTAACTGTTTGGGATATCATGGGTTTCCTCCTTTATAAAATGGGTTGGGGTGAGGGTCTTGGACTAAATGACCTTTAAAGTCTCTTTTAGCTCTAGTTCTATGATCCTATTTGCTTCTCTTATTAAATTTGATGACAGTTTTGCCCTAAAATTTGAAAAGTAATTTGCTCCAATTTTATAGATTAAAAAAATGGCCTATCTTTACTCAACCAAAGTCAAGAGTGTGATTAAAAAAAATCTAATGAGACATATGATAAGAGAGCACTGAGTCTGCAGGCATTTCATCTTGGCTTTCCTCTGGTAGCTACACAATTCCAATAGCCAGCTTTAAGTAACAAGATAGCAAAAACATTTTTATGGCTAGGACTGACCTATTCCTTTGAGTACCCTGGGGAAATTCTGTGCTCACAAAAATGGTTTTAACATAACACTATCTACTATGATGGGCTCATACTGCATAAAGAGCTTCTTGAATGACTCACACAAATTTCTACTTGGAAAAAGGACCTTGCAGAGTCACCAGAAAGAGAGCCACTGTCTGAATTCAGATTTCAGATGATTGTATGTATTTTAAAATATGTAGGTATTTTTGATTTCAAAAGAAACAAATAATCACAAATAGATAACTTGTTTTCATTATTCTTTAAAGTTATTTTCTCATTGATATTAAGCTAGGGATAGGGACTCAATCTGTGAATTCATTGACATAGGAAACTCCCTCTCGTGATGTAGATTGGCATCTTCCCTCATTTTATCATGTTAAAGAATAACTTAGAGCATTTGTTCAGGGCACTGATCCAGGGTTCCATAGTCAGTGTGTGTGAGACATGGGCCTTGAACCTAGTTCTTCCTGGCTCTGAGGCTTGCTCTCTATTAATAATGAAAACTCATGTTTATATAGTGAATTGAGGTTTACAAAACCCTTCTTCACAAAAATCCCGATGTTATGATAACTAATATATGCTATAAATGATTAATTATTACTATTACCTAATCTATATTACCAGTAAGTATTGTTAACATCTTGCAGATGAGGAAGCTGAAAGTCAGAGGAGGTGACTTGCCTAAAGTTCCCCAAGAACTAAGTATCAGAGGTAGGATTCACACTTAGGTTCTCTGACTCCAAATCCAGAACAATTTTTAATGCATTTGACACTAACCCTATCTGTGATTGTGTTTATAAAATAATTACACACATCTTCATGTAGACACATAAAATTTGCTGGTACTCAATCAGAGAATGACACACATGCAGTACAACAGAAACATTAATGAAAAAATGTTTTGGATGTGGCCAAGGCAGGAATTTGTTTCGCTTGACTATACTTGTTTTTGTTTTTATTTTTTCATTGGTGGAAGAAGGAGGAAGGAGAGAAAATATTTGTTTATTAATTGAAAAAAATAAAATTTAAACATGCAATTGAAGCATTTTAGTCTTTTTTAAAAGCTGAATACTTTTTGCTTTTTATACAAATTATTTCTCAGTGTATACCGATTATTGACCTTTTCCTAATAACAAAGGAAAAATAGTTATGCAAAACCTATTGATGTAGCAAGTGTTTGACAGTGAAGACAACATTCTGTATCTGGAATGCCCCAACTATCTATATCAAGAGCATGGAGATGGGTTTCATCATCCATTCTCCGTGATTAAAATCTAAACCAGTCACTGAAACCATCTCCGGGAAATAAGCAGATTCATTCTTCTCCAGGCCCCATGTTGCCAACAGGAAGGACTAACCCATAAACATCATGTGTATTTTGTAGCAACACACTAGTTGACTCTTCTCTCTATGGCTACTACCAATATAACATCCCTCCCACAACTACTACCAAGAGCAACTCTTTAATATAGAGTAGACACGTATTTGATGTTTGTTTAATTGAACTGAATTTGCTCCTGGAATCCAGGTTTAAAAGTATCTACCCAAACAGGTCAGGATAACAGTCTCCATTAGGTTCCTGGAAGATGGCTGCTAATGGCTTTGAGTATCATGAATCAGATTATTTTCATACAACATTACTGGAGAAATGACCGCTCATCTTCTGTCCATCTTGCATAGCTGATTATTGTCTACTTATAATTCTAGTCTAGTTCTGTTCTCATCTTTTTTATCTTTAAGTGTCCAACCTGTGAGAGATGTCAGTCAGAACTCTTCCTCAAAGGCTTCTCTTTAGCTCAAAGTTGTTCACTGCATTTAACATGAGGATTCACTGTTCTTTTTTGATAATAATGATGATGATGGCAATATAAAGTGCTTTAAGATTTGTGAAGGACTTTGTGCATGCTATCTCTTGCTTTCATTTCTTTTGCATCATTTCTTTTAGAATAATAATATTCCATTGCATTCATATGCAATTATTCAGCTGTTCCCCAACTGATGGGCATCCACTCAGTGTACATTTCCTTGCTACTACAAAAAGGGCTGCTACAAACATTTTTGCACATGTGGGTCCCTTTCCCTCCTCTAAGATCTCTTTGGGATACAGGCCAAATAGAGACATTGCTAGATCGAAGGCTCTGTACAGTTTGGTAGCCCTTTGGGCATGGTTTCAATTTCTTTTCCATCATGGTTGGATCAGTTCACAACTCTATCAACAATGCATTCGTGTCTCAATTTTCCTACATTGCCTCAACATTTATCATTATCTTTTCCTGTCATCTTGGTCGATCTGAGAGGTGTAAAGTGGTACCTCAGAGTTGGCTTAATTTGCATTTCTCTCATCAATAGTGATTTAGAGCATTTTTCATATGACTAGAAATGGCTTTAATTTCTTCATCAGAAAATTTGACCAATTGGAGAATGGCTTATTGTGTTTGGGATCCCATTCTATCCTCACAACAACCCCATGTGGCAAATTATTTTCTCCATTTTCCAAGCAAATAAACTAAGGCCAAGAGAGGGTTAAATGATTTACACAGATATGGGAATTTAGGTTTTCCTGACTACCATCACTATCCATTACGCATCCAGTTACCCCAGCCCCATTCTATTTTCAGTTCTTTCATCCTTGACTAAACCCAAAAGAAGCTTCAGTGAGCACTGTCCCATCGAGTCTAGTTAAATATAGGATAGTTTTCTTAAAGGGAGTGCAGTACAATGGAAAGAGTGCTGGCTTTGAGTAAGAAGACCGGAATCTCTATGTCATTTTGGGCAGGTCACTTAATCACCCTTAGTTTCAGTTTTCTCATCTAGAAAATGAGAGCATTGGTCTCTTTGGTTCCATCCAGCTGTAGGGCTATGATTCTAGATTCTGAAATTAGTTTAAAATTTTAGAATGCTTGACCCTACAATAAGAATAAAGCTTCAAAGATTTTTAAAATATTGATATACTGTGTTAAAAACTGGTGATCTTGATTACACTGTGTTAAGATCATAGGAATTGCAGCTGGAAGGGTCTTAGAGAACATCATCTCTCTTTACAATTTGGGAAACAGATGGGGGATAGATATGAATAAGTGTTCAAGATTCAACTGTAGGGCTTCTGACTCCAGATTTAATATTCTTTCTATTCTGCCTTATTTATATACAGTATCAGTGAGAAATAACCCTTTATTGTAGAAGCTAAAACATCCTTACTGTATCTGATGTATCTTCATTCTTCATCTATGTGGGTTTTTGCCTCCAGAGGGATGGTGGGGCCAGCATAGCCCAACACATTGAGGGCCTCTTCCATGGAGAATTTGTGAGAGCACGCAGATAAAAGCTGAGCAGGATCAGATGGCACGGTTGGATTGCATTCTGTACCTTCAAAGGAGGTACCCACTTGGCTGAGATTGTGGATCCATCAAAGTTTAAGTATGGAAGTATCTTACACATCATCAATCTGAGGAAAATGAGAATTTTTAAGAGTATATAAAGAATTTCTTCAACATTGCCATCTACCTTATTATTAGTCAATATTGACTGAACTTGAAATAAAAGGACTCATATTCAGATATCAGGTCTATACTCACACATGGGATGAGGGGTTCTGATGAAGACATAGGGGGATCATAGAGTTTGTCACCTCTTAAGGTGACTCTCTTAGGGCCTCCTGACTGCAGGGCTGGTGCTTTATCTACTCCACCATTTTAAAGATCAATACTTATTTAACAATACTTGTTTTTTTTTTTTTTTCCTGAGGCAATTGAGGTGAAGTGACTTGCCCAGGGAAGTGTTAAGTGTCTGAGACCAGATTTGAACTCAAGTTATCCTGCCTTCAGGGCTGGTGCTCTCTCCACTACACCAATTAGCTGCCCCAATAATACCTCTTTAACAAGAGTAAATCATAAATCTTATAGTCATACAAGTGCCTGAGAAGTGTAGTAAGTACAAAATTCGGATGCAGTTGTTATTTATTAATTAGACATAGAGTAAAACCCCAACATTAAAGCCTTAGTCAGACTTCTCTGATATGTTAAAGGCATACAAGATAACTTGAGAGAAGAAACCACAAAGATAACTTTATTCAATGATTCTCAGATTTCCAATGGCAACTCCAATGCTCCATCAGTTCCAAATGAAGTAAGGAACAAAAAGAAGTTTGCATGATAAAGGTGTTAGCCGCCATCTTGCAGGAGATGCTAAGGGAAAAGGATTCCCTATGGACAGTGAGACTTTCCTGGATTATTATTTGCTGATTACAAATCACTACAGACAGTATCCTTCAGAAGGGAATTAAATATCATTACTTGAAGAAGGGCTGGAGAATGGCAATGGAGTATTATTATCCAGAAAATCCTGGGGAAAAGGGGGCTAACTATAGAGAAGCAATCCCAGGGAGTCCGTGGAAGATGTTATTTAATTCTTTAAACATGTACAAATCTGTGTCCATTCATAGATCCCCTCAGGTTGTTTGCCTGAGTGTGCCCTTGGTTTTCAGAGATGACCAACGCCAGCCCAAAGTGGATCTGCAGGCAGAGCTTCAGAGTCATTAGCCCCATTCTCTCTCCCAGACCCATCCAAGTCCCTCAGCCAGACGGCCTTTGGGCCCTGCCCCATACACCTTGGTGCCTTCAGTGTCGGACCGAGCTGTGAGGGCTCTTGCGCTGGTTCTGGCCACTGGCACATCTGCCCATCGTTACCCTTGGGGCAAGGTCCCCCTCGCACTCACCGATGGGCCCGTCCTTTACCCTTAACCTGGTCCTGTCCGTCTGTCGGGGTTCCCCCGGCTGTGGTCACTACCCACGCGACAGCTTCTTGGAGCCCCGGCAGCACGGAGTGCTGGGACTGGGGGGTCCAGCCTTTGGAAGAGATAGTTCTTGTGGCTTTGGCGAAATGTGAATCCCCATGAGCTTGGGAGCCAAATACCATTTTGTTACAACACATTTGTCAAATTCTTCACCAAGAACTGATTTTACTGGAAAAATTATGAACCCTCTGTAAACTTGGTTGGAATGGAGGGAGAGGGAAATAAAGTTACAGTATAAACTCTAAGCCCTGACAATTCATAGCTGGGTGACTGAGAGCAAGTCCTTCAACCTTTCTGGACCTCCGTTTTCTCATCTGCTGAGTGGGGATGATTACTTCACACCCTTGTTTTAAGAGAAGCATCGTGTTCTTTTTATTATTGTTGTTGTGGGATGCTGGAAAAGTTTAGTTAGACCTTGACCCTATTACTTGCTATGTGGACCTGCTAAATTCTCTGTGCCTCAGTTTCCTTATCTGTAAAATGAAGATCATACTAACTGTATTACCTATCTCACACAGTTATTGTGAAGAAAGTACTTTGTAAAACTAAGTCATTACATAATGTCAGCTCCTTGGCAACTAGGGCATACAAAGAAGAGAATATTGGGCCCGGGAAAACTAAGACTCATTTTTTTTAGTTCATATCCCACTGCAGACTCTTATTAGTCATGTGACTCTGAACAAGTCCTTGTTTCACCCTGTATGCCCCAGTTTTCTCATCTATAAAATGAGCTGGAAAAGGAAATGGCAATGGTAAACCCCTCTAGTACTTCTGCCAAGAAAACCCCACGTGGGGTCATGAAGAGTCAGATGGGACTGAAAAATGACTGGACAGCAGTTCTGAATTCTCTATTTACTACCTGTATGAGCTGGTCCCTTACCTTCACCACCAAAAAATGCAGCAGTTGGACTAGATAATCTCCAAATCCCTTCTAGTTCTAATTGCTGTAATTTGACTCAGAGGAGAGCCTGGAGGAAAACTTTGGAGGACTTTACAAAACAGAGAAAGAACATGGAGAAACTTCAGTTTAGGAGTAGTGAAGTGACTTAGTCATTTGTGTTTCCTCCCTATTTGGAGCATTAACATTGAACTTTAAATCTGCATTCACTCTCCTCATGCACTTGGCCCTTATTTGTGAGAAAGTGAACATACCATGACTACTGTTCTTGCTAAAACATTTGAATAAATAAATGCCTTTGCTGAGAGCTGATTAAATCTACTGGAATGGCATTCATGGAAAGTACACTGCTGGGGGTTCGTGAACTGTAGCTCTAGAAGGGAGATAACATAGGGCACATCTTAGAACTGTAAGAGTAGTTGCCCTTCTGGGAACTCATCCCAGAAATATAAATGCAAATTGGGAAAGTATCTCAGATGTGATGTTATAGTAGTTACTAGTTTGTAGGATAGATATTCTTAATTTGGGATCTGTAAGTTTTCCTTTTTAATATATTTTTGATAATTATATTCAAAATAATTGATTTCCTTTGTAATCCAATATACTTTATTTTATACATTCAAAAAATGTTTTTCTAAGGAGTATGTAGATTTCACCAGAATGCCCAGAGAGATCTATGATATAAAAAAAAAAAGTTAATAACCCCTATCCTAAGAGAATTATTTCAGTAGAAAGTATAATTGGAAATGAAATCAGGGGAAATTTGGGTTTCATTTCTCCTTCTGATTCATTAACTGTGGCAAGTGACTTTTCTGCAAGTGACAAGTCCTGATTTCTTGTTTTGAAAATATATAAAATAATGCCTCTCTCATAAGGTTTTTGTGAGAATCACCTGAGATTAGTGTACATAAACATAACATGTTTGTGTTGTTATTAAATATATGATGTTTATTAAACCATAAAACACCCCATATATTACATTATTATTACTAAGGTAAGATTATGACACTTATGTCAAAAATAAAATAAACTTTTGTACTTTTGAATGTATATATTGAAGAGAAAATGGCATTTTAAAGCAGTAATCTTGAAGAAATTTAATTCTGATACATTCAGTTCAGTTTATCATAGAAAATGTGTTCATTTACAGAATTCCATTCAACTTATGAGTTGCATACACCATTTAATTGCAACCTATAACAATAGTGAAACTATATAAATTTTGCCTTGATTTGAGAGGAAAACCCTTATCTTATAGGAATTTCCGATGCCTACAAAACCCAGTAACAAGGAGAGAAGGAAAGTAGACATGTCTCCTAGCAGTCCAAGTAGCCTAGATCATGGTCATTGCTACACATATAATTATAATTGGTATTCCAATTATTTAAATTTAGTTGATCTTGGTCAGATTGAATATATTGTGAATAGATTATTTCTTTTCCCATGAACAAAGGTGGAGAGAGTCTCTGAAGGATGACCTCACTGAATTGATAGGTTAGCTTTCTGCGGATTTTCACAATTTCCCCAGTCCTTCCATAGTTCCTCAAGGCTCTGGCCATTTTCTGGTAAGTCATGGTTTTGCGATTGCCTTTCCTTCTTCCCCAAAGTTCTGCGAGTTTCTCTTTGTTTTTGGAAACAAACTGAAAGACCCCCTTTGATTTATCTACCCATTGGATGCAGGATGCCATCTCAGGATCGCACAAAGACTCATGAAGGTATTCAAACAGTCGAAGCTTCTTTCTCCCTAAATGTAGAATAAAACATGTCATGGATTGAAATTTCATTCAGATATATCAGGTGTGCAGCAATAGCTCTATAAACATTTCCTTCCTGGATTCTGAGTGAGTATATATTGCTGAGAACAATTCCTTGTCATGTCACCTTCTAGGACTCCCCTAAAATTGGGGAGTGACCTGGCACTAAAAGGCCATTGTATTATCCTTCTAAAGCCACTAAGGGATCCAAGAGGTCCATCACCAAGAGAATTATCTCAGATATTAGCTGACTATACCACAATCTAGCATACCAAATTTTAGCTGGATTCTTTGTTAGTAAAGGCATTCAAAGTTTTCCATATCCTATAGTTGTAATCTAGGGACCTCTTATTGCTATATGGAGTTCTTTATCACCCTAATTAAAAAAAAACAAAGCAAAACAAGTCTTCTCCATTGAGCTTAGGGTTCACAGTTAGATACTCAAGTTCCTTTGAGCATAGTAAAATGGACAAAGAAGATGATGTCCTAAATAGAAGGTAATAATAAAATCATTTTCAAGATGAAGACTTATGTAAAAATAAAAGGCTTAGTGTAGGGAGTTGGAAAAAAAAACAACTCTGGGTTCATCATATGTCCTGAAGAAGCTATTATGTAATAATGTATAATGCAATGTAAAATGAGATGTTATAGAATACATCATAAAATCTAACTTGACCATTTACTTATGAATCCAAACTTTCTCAGGAACCTTGGCCACACACAGTTTTTGACCATTTTGACACAAAAGGTCATTTTAGAAATAATGACAATTTTCATTGCTATGAATTATATGAGACTCTTTTCTAATAACTCCTTTGCAATGCAGGAGAAATTAAGATGCTAGCCAAGAAATCTTGCTAGATTTTTATGGCCACTGGAACAGAAAAGGATACAAACCTTCCTGGTGAGTAGGAAAGTAACTACACAATTGTGAATCAGTCTCCACTTTTTATAACCTATGACATATTTAGAGTAAAATGGAATGGTGGATTCCCAGGAAATTGCTTTACTTGTCTGTGCAGAAAAACTCCATGGGGAATAGTACTTCAGCACCATTCATCATTCATTCAAGAACTTCAAAGGTTTTGTAATTAACCTTATCTTTGGAATACTATAATCTACATTTTATGAATTGAAAAACATAAGGGACTTACCAAAGGATACAGAATAAAAGTCAGACACAAAGAAAACAGAACCTTTCTGACCCCTTAGCCACTGCATGACATTTTCTACATGTTAAATCATTTCCTACAGAAACATTTACTCGTACCTAATTTCATATGGCTCCTTGCTAAAAAAAAAAAAAATTACTAAAAATGCACTTTGAGCCTTAGGAGCTCACACTGGATGAGATTATGAAAAGAAATCTTGAGCAGAAGACAGCCATTTCTTCTTCCTTTTGCTTTGAGTTCAAATACAAGAATGACATATAGAGGACCTAAGATGCATTTTGCAAAATGAAAATTCTGTGTAGGGATTATGGAAGAAGAATAAATTTAAAAAACATGTATCAGGGCAGCTAGATGGTGCAATGGATAGAGCATCAGCCCTGAAGTCAGGAGGACCTGAGTTCAAATCTGTCTCAGATACTTAAGACTTCCTAGCTGTGTGACCCTGGGCAAGTTGCTTAAACCTAAATGTCTCAAGAAAAAAACAAAATAAAAAAAACCAAACAAAACTCTTTACCGAGGATTTCTTATGTACCAAGCACTATCCTAAGTACTGGGGATCCAGACAGCAAAGAGAGACAGTCTTTATCCTTAAGGATCTTAGTTTTGACATGGGGAGACAACATGCAGAGAGGAGGGGTGTGGCTAGGGAGGTGAACTTTGGTCCTGAAATTTATAGCAATAGTGAGTGGGACCACTGAAGCAGCCCTTCCATGAATAATGACAGAGTTAACATTTTGAAGCATCATATAGAGTTTACTATGGAGACTAGGACCATGTGGATCCAACTACAACAGATTTTGTTATGGTATAGCTGTTGGATAGAGCTGATTTATTCACTAGCAGTTGATGAAAAGAATATTTAAAAATACCCTTAGAGAAACTATGATATGAAACCTTGAAACAATTTTGAACAAGTATATTAGTACACCGAATTAAAGATTGATTAACACACCTTTTCCTCCTCTTTGTTGGACAGGAGTAGTCTGCATCCCCTGGTTTTCAGTCATATTCTGCAGAGCATGATGGATGCTTCCTTCAAAATAGAAGTCAGTAGTACTATTCTAATGATGAAGTAAAATAAAAATTTAATCAGCAAGGAACTCTTCTGAGGAATGAATGGATGAATTAAGAGACCCTAGACACATTTTCCTTCTCCAGTGGTTGCTAAAATGTGGTTGGAGTGGCCCAGTTTAATCAAAACTTAATTCTTTCCTTTGAATACGGAAAGGATGTCTGAGCTGATTATTAACATATGGTATGGCAGAGTACTCTGGTGAGTCACTGGACAAGTCCCCACTGGCTTGATGGTAGTTTGCAGATTTCTGAGGAAAAGAAGGAGCAACAATAATCTATAGCCCATAAAAATTATAACTTGTGGTTAACAGGATGAGTGTTTGTAGGCCTATTTTGTAGAAGCAGCCTGGCCCCAGCTTATAGGAATAGAATAGAATAATAATGACCAATATTATTATTATTATTGTAAAAGCTAACATTTAAATAATGCATTAAGGCAATATATATATCATCCTATTTGATCTATTGAATAACAGATTCACAACTGATAATATTTTTGACGATTCTCTTACATTTAATCCATGTTAGTTGTTTTCATAGGTTCATGAACAAGTAGTCATTGAGAAGCATAATTGCAGTCAGTAGGTTTCAAATTAAAATTGTGTTATTATCAAATGGAAAGGAACTAGCCAGCTTTCAACACGGGATCAAACTTTCTTAGCATCTGTACTAATCTCAGCACCACAGGGAAATGGGCCCATTCTAATGACTAAGGAATGAAGTCATGCCACAACTTTACTTACAATCACAGTCCTCCAGTTATACACAGTTTCTTCTGTGGGGAGTACTCCATAACAGCTGGAATTTCCTCTGAGATGAGGATAATGATTGACGAAAGTCAAGTAATTTTTGTATTCTAATTGGAAAAAAAGAAAGGAGAACCTTGAAAAGTCATAGTTAATTTTTTTTAAAAATTTGTGTAAAATAAATTTCCTAAAGAAAATGGTATTCCATTCTCATCCAGAGTTGCCTTTTATAAGCTTGGAGTTCACTGAATAGAATAATCATGAGACAAAAACAAAACAAGAGGAAAAACAAACCCCAAACCAGAACAAGAATAAAAATTGTGCATGATGTCAGGAAATAAAAGTTGTTCTCTATGGAAGGAAATGAAAAAGTAAATAACTATAATTTTAAATATTAATACTTCAATTTGAATAGGTTTACAAGGAATGATTTAGAAATATTCCTTAAAGAAAACATTTGCCCTGATAAAAGCAAAAGCCTGACTAACCAAGAAGACATTGCTATCAAAACAAAAATGGCTTTGACTTTCTTTCCTGATATACAAAACTTTAGGGATGAGGTATCCAGGTGGCATGGGAGAGAAAAATGTTATCTAGGCCATTTAGTAATTTTGTGACTCTGGATCCATCACTTATGCTCTGTAACCTCAATTTCTTCATCTGTAAAAAGAAGTACTCACTTCATAGGATTGTTGTGAGGATCCAATGAGAGAACATATGTAAAGCACTTTACAAACCTTCAAGAATTCTATAAAGGTCCCTCAGCATCCAGAGCCATTTCTAGTCACCCTGATCTATACCTGGCCACTGGACCCCAATGGCTCTGGAGGATCATTGTTTCCCAAATTGTATCTAAATGTCCAAGTGTATCCAAATGACAAAGATGACTTGAGGATAATTCTGAAAATGCTTTTCCTACTATTCAAACTGTATGTATATGGACATTTTTACCATGCTAAAATCTCAAGAAGAAATCTATAAATTGTGAGGTGGTAAGCTCTAAATGACAAATGAAAGACGGAACATCTATAAAAATATTTGTGTGAAAGCAACTTAAACACCCAGCCAGAGAAACTCTTCCATCATCACACTGATTGTTAGCATAAGGATTTGACTCTCCCATTAAAGAACACCAAATTTTAGGGTTGGAGAACTACAAAGGCCTTCTAGTCCAAGAGTACTTATTTTTTTCATTTCATGTTCCCATTGGGCATATTTATAAGGGGTCACCCTTTGATCCTTTTTCAAAACAACAGCTTTAATATTCAAATACATAAGATTTTATAAACAACTTACATCCTTCTCCAAAACACTATGATTAACAATATAGTATTATTATTGTTATTATATGTCTTATATAATATGTACAACATAATTATGTTATATTAAATAATATGTACCATGATAACATTATTTAGTATATATGTAAAACAATATAAATAAACATGATTAATAATACAATAATAGTAATTAATGATAGCACACTTTACAGTTTACATGGTACTTTGCACATATTCTCCTTTCCATCTCTAAGAGGGAGCGAACACAATTTTCACAGATGAGGAAACCGAATGAAGCACGGTTAGGTGAAGTGATTGGTCCAAGATCATATGATCTCAGCATGAGAGCTCAATGGGATAGTAAAAGACATTTCTTTTAATTCCCTCCCCCAACTGCTGAATGACAAGCCCAAGAATTAAACCTAAGTCCTTAGTTTTAAATCTTAAATAATTTCTACTATATTATACTACCTCCCAATGTAGTATATTAGTAGTATATTAATATCCTTAATCATTGCACTTAAAAGTAAATTGTAGTAGAACAGTGAATTGTAGCAAATAAGCAAGAGACAACAAGAAGGGGGAAAAACACCCCAAGGCAAAAACAATGACTTTGGCCAAAAATTAATTTGCAAATAGAAGCTCCTTGGGCACAATGGTATGGCACAATACATTAGTATCTATTACTAATTACTAAATTATTAAATATTACTAAATCATTAGTAGATTTGGATTTTTATGGGCATCACAAGAAACTCCAAAAATGGTGTGGGACTCATATGTACTTCTGAGCTTGGAGTGGGGTACAGAAGCAGAATTTGAGGGTAAATTTCTGAAAAGCTAGGGTTTAAGCTTCCATTTTGAGAAGTACTAAACAAGTGTAACATCACCAGCAAGAGGGATTCATAATTTCAAAAACAGAAAAACATTGACTTTCATGGCAAATAGCTCTGTCCTTTGGGTTAGGGTTTTCTGGTCTTTCTATGTAGAAAGCCATATTGCTATAATCTATATCTTCCATCATAATACTTTAGATCCAAGGTTGAATTTCTCTAGGATGATTCTCCTGAGAATAATAATAATAAGGGTCATCGTGTTTTTATCCCCTCTGTTTACCCCTCCCAGATAGCTCCATCTGACCCCTAAAGTACTGGAAGTTCCAGGGAATAACTTCTGGATGGCTTATCTTTACCTGGGGAATACTGATGGTCCCCAGCTGAATGTTGCTGCATTACCTCAAAAGCATCTTGGAATGCCTGACCCAGCATGTCTTGTTCCAACCAGCTCTGAAAGAGCAAGGAGAAGTCATTTGTTTATTAAGCCCACGTTCAATACTCACTGTTGTTTTTTTCTGCTAATTTAAAATGAAGTACAAAATTTTGAATGACATGAACACAAGATCTAGTTTCAGAGAGAAACTCTTGCCATCCTCAATTACCATAGAATCCACAGGAATTTTGTCTTTAACATGTCAAAAATATAGATAAGATTGCAGTGAACAAAAGGTAAAGGAAATAACTACTAAGAAGCTTTTAAAAAAAGAAAGAAAGAAAAACAAAACCAAAAGAAACAAATAAACAAAATAACAAAACAAGAAGAAGTTCCTTGAAGTTTGGGGGACTTTTTTGGTCCTGGCCTAGATTCCATGAATTCAGGGATCTCCCAGTGAGGAAACTCCCTCTATCCACGTCCAGATGCAGATCTGCTATTATTTTGCAATTTATAGGAGTATAGAATATAATTGCCTGGAGCAAGGTGAAATGACTTGCCCAGGTCAACACAGTCAGTATATGTCAGAAGCAGCACTTGAACCCAGGTCTTTCTGACCTGGAGCTAGTTCTCTATTTTCTACCCCAGGGGAAAAAACGAAGAAGAAGAAGATTATCCTTCATTTGCATGAAGGGATTTATTACTAATAACTTTTAAAGCATAAGAATGTTTCAAAAGCAGAATTTGCAAACTTGTTTTAAAATATCCTTACTTTTAAGGGAATAATGAGGAAATAAAATTGCACTGCTTTATAAAACAATTTGCAAAGCACTTCTTTTGTTACTAATTAATCAACTAGAAAAGATATTCTATTACAAAATTTCCTGTGAATAGTTCATCTGCAGAGTAAAAAGGGGAAAAACGATCAAAAGCTGGAAAGGGGTAATCAAAAAGCATTAAACTTACCATGGCTTCATTAACAAAGTTGTAAACCTAAAAAAAAATAATATTTACCTATCTTAAAAAAATGTCAGGCATTTAGATAATTGTTTTTGAATTAAAAGATTTTGAATCACTTCAGATTTGAAAAGGTAAAATTCTTCATTAGAAGAATTGATGAAAATAAAACAAAAGTTTATGAAATAAGAATTCTGGCCAACTGATCCAAAATTTTAAAGTGATTTCCCACTTTAGAATAACTTCTAACTTTTTCCATTGTTGAAACATATTTTTAAAAATGATCATTAGAATAAAAATTGTTATTGACAATCTTATTGCCTCTACTACTTAATTTTTGAAGAAAATAAATACACAAGTGATTTAATATCAAGTTTCAGAGACTATTAAGCTTTTCAGAAGTCCCTAAAACTCCAATAACATCTTAACACAGTGCCTCATAAAAATAACTTCACATGAGCTCTCTACTTCTGCCAACTAGATTTTTTGATAACAAAGATTTTGAAGATACCCTTCATACTGTATGCTTTTAGGAATGTCACTTACACCTTTATTCAGTAAGACTGCTAAGACACACTTGATGATTAATAAAAAAAAGCATGAGTTCATGGTGTATTCAAAACTGCTTGTCTTTTGATTTATATGAAATCAGAAGTAATAACTTGGATAGTAATACATAATTAAAGATACATTTAGTGATCAGCATTTATTGTGCTGTTAGAGAAAATTATAATAAATTTAAAAATTTATTTATATACATTCCTAAAAATTTATTGTTAATATTGTTCCTTAACAATTAATTTATAATATCACATTTCCCTTCTTTTTTTTGTGAAGTCACATCATACTAGATACTCAAAATAGAGTAAAAGAAAAAAGCCCTCATAATTTTTTTTGTTAAATGTTTTTAAAGATTGATAATTCAAAAACATGGAAATAAAGGGATTTATTTTATTAAGCTTTAAATCAGAAAACAGACAATAACATAGGATTGTGGTTTTAATTACAGCCTTAAAACCAGGGTTCGGATTACAAGAACCCAGAAATCTCTTTCATGAAAGAATTGAGGTTCCCAAGAGTATCAATCAACAATCTTTCATTAAGTGCCTTCTATGTGTAAGGCCTTGTAGGAAAAGTGCTGGCAAACCTGAAGAAATAGATGAAATCAGAACTAACTTGGATAGTATTCCATAATTAAAGATACATTTAGTGATTGTTCTGTTAACAGAAAATTAAAAGTTGTAATATACCTTGAAATCATAAGCTGAGCACTTACCAGGAAGACTTTCAGTCCTCTACCAAGATGTTTTCATTAATAACATAAAAAGCTGAATTGTTAAAGAGCAAACTGGCAAGGCTGCATTAAATAGGTGGTTTTAGGGAAGTGCTACAAAAGGGGATTTTTTTTTAAAAGATACAGGGCCTTCATAATTTCTATTTGATAATGTGGATGAGACAAACCAGGGACTGTTATTATGAAAAGGCATCTCTATTCAGTTCTTGAGCCCAGAGCATTATAAACACAGTAAAATGAGAATAAAGTGTTTTACAAAGTATTTCCGGGTACAAGGCATTTTTGTATCTATTGTCTAACTTGTACTTTATCACAGAAATATGGGCTGGTTTCACTGATTTATGGAACTCTCTAGTGAGGAAATTCCCTAGACCAATGAAGATTTGTGACTTTTTCTGCTGGGTATAGTGTTGGAGAGCTGTCTCGAGTGCTGAGAAATTAAGAGATTTGCCCAGGGTCACAGAGCCAGGCCCGGTGCCCAAGTTGAGGAGGTAGTCTTAGATAAGTCTATTTCCGATCTAAACTTATGATCCCATGAGCTTTATAAATGAAAAAACAACTCACAATCCTACAGTTCTTTGTAAACCATAAAATTTTCTACATTTCTATATTTTATGGTTTACAAAGTGTGACTTTATAAACTATAAAATTTCTATATTTCTACATTTTATGGTTTACAAAGTGCTACTTTGTAAACTATAAAATTTCTACATTTCTACATTTTATTGCTTACAAAGTGCTTTTCTTATAACAATCTAGAGGGATGGGAAATGCAAATATTGTTTTCCCATTTTACAGATGAGGAAACAGGCTCAGAAAGACTAACTGCTATGCCAAAGGTCACCCAGTGAACTAGTAAAATGAAAGGAATGCTGAAAATAACTGTTTGGACATGTATACATATATTATATTTCACATATACTTTAACATATTTAACATGTATTCGTCTACCTGCCATCTGGGGGAAGGAATGGGGGAAGGAGGGGAAAAAGTGGAACAAAAGGTTTTGCAATTGTCAATGCAAAAAATTGCCCATGCACATATCTTGTAAATAAAAAGCTATAATAATTAAAAAAAAAAAAAAAAAAAAAAAAAAAAAAGAAGAAGGAAAGAAAAGAATGCTGAACTTGAAGTCATAGGACCTGAGTTCAAATTCTGACTCTATCTACGTGGTCTTCAGTAATCACTTCCTTTGGGACTTAGGTTCTTCTCCAAAAAATATGATGATTGAATTGGGTGACCCCTAAGTCTCATTTCAATTCTAGGTGAATGACTATAATTGTTAGAATCAAATCTAGGTTTTCTGCCTTTCAGAAAACCCTCTGTGCAAGAGGCAGATAAAATGAGGGAAGTGACTTGTTATTTTCAATATAAAAGTTCAAGACTCTTGTGAAAAGAGCACTGACTTGAGATGAGGGAGATAGTTTTATAGAAATAACTTCTGTGCCTCAGTTTCCATAACTGCCCTTATCAGTGCACAAGGCTGTCACGCTGATAAAATGGGAAGAATAAATGCTTGTTGTTTGGCTGATTGACTGAATGAAGGATCAGTTTAGCTCTCAGCAACAATGTACCCCCAGAAGTTCATTTTCCTTTTTGGAGGAGCTGAATTTATCTATTCTTTGAAAATCCAGGATTTTTTTTGTAGTTTGTATGCACTATTTTTCACAACAGAGAGACAGAGAATCAGTTTATATGAAAATGAAAATGATATGAATACTATATGAAAATTTTGGGGCAACTTTCAGCCCTCCAGCCTCCTAGGCCATCTTGTGAACTTTGGGATGGACTTGTTGCTTATTTGTATAAATAAAAACAAACTGACAATGACATGTGATTTTATTAGCACAGTGAATATAGGTTTATTCTGATTTTCCTGCGATTTATTTTCCTGCGATTTTAAACATAACTTTTTTTTTAACTACCCCAGTTGCTATAATGTTTTTACATAAAACACAACACCGCTCCTCTGGGTAAAGTGGGCCTTATGTGAGACAAGAATCTTGTTGGGAATCAATAGTTTCACCCACGGATTGAATTAAAATGTGTCTCTTGTCACAGAGGATGGATCGTTACTTAGGAGACCAATTAATTGGAGCTGAAAAACTGAATTCTAGAACCAAATATTAAGTTCTTAATGGGTTTTCCAACAAACAGAAAAATAAAAATTCATTAAATTGGCCTTGGTTTATTTTTTTTAATTGTGACATGTAAAGGAAACAAATATTTTGCAGGTTCACTTCTATACATAAGTGTTATGGAATGAGGGGATGCAATCATTGTGCAGTAGTCTGTTCCCAGCAGTCTATGGGGACTCCTCATCTCAGGGGTCTGCTGGCAAAGACATTGGCAATGTCACTATCAAAACTGAGCATTTCAAAGGCTTACAGATTTTAAAATAGGAACGAATATTAGAGGATATTGAGTCCAACTCCTTCCTTTTAAAGATGAGAAAACCAAGGTCCTGAGAAGTTAAGGGGACTTGACCAAGGACATACTGGCAGCAATTGGCAAAATTAGCATGTGAAATCACTTCCTTTGACTTCAAAACCCATGCCCTTTCCACTAAGAATTTTAGGTTAGAGTAATTTTTTAATTACTCTATCAAGATATCAAGCTTCTATTTTATTTTTTTTATTAAAGCTTTTTATTTTCAAAACATATGCATGGATAATTTTCAACATTCACCCTTGGAAAACTTTGTATTCCAAATTTTTTCCCTTCCTTCCACCCACCCTCTCCCCTCCATGGCAAGTAATTCAATTTATGTTAAACATGTGTAATTCTTCTATATATATATTTCTACAATTATCATGTTTATATATTTCTACAATTATCATGTTGCACAAGAAAAATCAGATCAAAAAGGAAAAAAATGAGAAAGAAAACAAAATGCAAGCAAACAACAACAAAAGAAGTGAAAATACTATGGGGTGATTCACATTCAGTTCCCATAGTCTCTCTCTGGGGGTAGATGACTCTCTTCATCACAAGGTCATTGGAACTGACCTGAATCACCTCATTGTTGAAAATAGCCATGTCCATCAAAACTGATCATCATATAATCTTCTTGTTGCTGTGTATGATGACCTCCTGGTTCTGCTCGTTTCACTCAGCCTCTGTTCATGTAAGTCTCTCCAGGTCTCTCTGTATTCATCCTGCTGGTCGTTTCTTACAGAACAATAATATTCCATAACCTTCATATACCATAACTTATTCAGCCATTCTCCAGCTGATGGGCATCCACTCAATTTGCAGCTTCTGGCCACTAAAAAGAGGACTTCCATAAACATTTTTGCACATGAGGGTCCCTTTCTCTCCTTTAAGATCCCTTTGGGATAAAGGCCCAGTAGAAACGCTGCTGGGCCAAAGGGTGTGCACAGTTTGATAACTCTTTGGGCATAGTTCCTCATCCTCTCCAGAATGGTTAGATCAGTTCACAATTCCACCAACAATGTATCAGTGCCCCAGTTTTTCCACATCCCCTCCAACATTAGTCATTATCTTTCCCTGTCATCTTAGTCAATCTGAGAGGGGTGTAAGTGGTGTCTCAGAGTTGTCTTAATTTGCATTTCTCTGAGCACTAATGATTTGGAGCATTTTTCATATGACTACAAATAGTTTCAATTTCTTCATCTGAAAATTGTCTGTTCATATCCTTTGACCATTTATCAGTTGAAGAATGGCTTGATTTTAGAGTAATTTTCAATGCTCTATTTGATGACTGGGGAGGACAACATATAACTGAAGCTTCTTTCCAGATTCAGTGAAGAGTTATAGAATGTGGGTCTGAATCCTCCTGCCAGTGGATTATTGAAAACTACTCTTGGTGGTACAGTAGGAAAGGAATGAACCTTGCAATCCAAAGATCTGCGTTCACACTCGAACTCTGACAACTGCTGCCGGTGAGACCTTGGTCTAATTAATTCCTCAACTTCTCAGGGCCTTGATTTCCTCATCTTTAAAAAGAGGAGATTGATGTGATGTCCTCTAAGGTCCTTCCCTTCCTAAATCTATGAGCCTATGAAACTGCCTGAGATTTATTGGATTTTAATCTATTGAGGACAGAATGTACTTAAAATAGTCACAGAAGTCATTAGTAAATTCTTGCGGTCGAAATGTTTGTGGAGCATATGGGGATCATCAGATGGCAGAATTACAGCTGGAAGCAACGTTAAAGGTCACCTAAGCCCAAAGCTTCTTAAACTGTGGATCACAACCCCAGGTGGGGTCTTGTAACTGACTGTAGGGGACACGAAATGATGATTTATTATTAGCAAAAATTTGATTTAGATACTCGTTTTATATAAAATTGCCTACAAATTTCTCAAGAAAGTGTGAATGGTCTAGGCCAACCATCTCATTTTATAAGCGAGGAGACTCAGGGCTCAGAACAGTGAATAGACTTGTTGAAGGTCACAGAGGCAGGAGGGAAAGGTTTTGAATATTTTTATTCCTTTTGACACTTCCTTGGAGAGGTGGCTAACATGCTGACAGGAGTTATCTGTGTTTTTTTTAAAGAGACAACATAGTTATTAAAAAGAAGGAAAAAAAATACCAAATTCCTCTCTTACCAGGGCTAGATCTCCTTCACTGACTGCTAATAAAAAGTAGAGCTGATAAAAATGGCTGACATTTATAGCACTTTAAAATCTGAAAAGCTTTAAAATGTGTTATTAGTAATAATGTAGATGTTATTCCTGGCCTGCTAATAAAAAATACAGTATTATTGTTTGTCTGTTTACAGTTGCCATATGTGAGATCTTACCCAACATAGGCAATATGTCTTTGATTGTTCCAAGGTGATTTAGTGGGTATTTCTGTAGCTAGGAATTATGAGGAGGAATAGAACACAACTTTTATCTGTTCCTGCCTTCCAAGGGGCCACAGTTCCCTATTCTGGGGACATGCACCCATCCACCTGAGGTTGGGTACTCAATAATTTAGAAACTAGCATATATGTTGCTTAAGATTTTCCAGAATAGCTTCAGTTGCATCTAAGGGCAATGAACTTCTGCAAAATAGTATCTACCATCATCAGTAAGCTGCCACCTCCAGAACTGCCATTGGTGGGTCACACCCTCCTCTCATAACCGTTCTTGGCAGAGCTCCCTTTTGGAGTCAGAGAGACTTCAAAATAACATTGGGGTAATGCTGGGGAAGGGGGTTGGGGAACGGGGAGAAAGAAAAAGCAACAGAGGCTTAACCAATTCTTAAAACCTAAATAATAAGTCCTTGAAGGAAACATCCTTTTTGAAAATTAAATATTCTTTTCAATCAGCAAAAATCTGCCTATTCTCCCTTCTACCCATCTCTGTTCCCAACTCAAGAAACAAAAGAACCATTGATAGAAACATACATAATCAAGCAAAACAAAATTCCAAAAGAAATAGGTATATAAATGTATATATATACTTTTGTATTTATATATACACATATATTTCTTTTGGAAATTTACCCAAACAAAATGTATACCTATCTATATATATATATGTATAAGTATATATAAATATGTGCACAAATACAGATATTTACATATATATATATAATGCATTTTTCTTCCAAGGAGCTCAAAGTACACATGAATTATCCCATTTCTATGACATTAGGGGAAAATCTTTACAGCTAAACCAAGTAGGAACAAGGAAATTGTCTGACTTGTCAGGTTCTATGTCAATTAACTATGTCTCTTAAGTCCACCAGACTACTCTGTAAAACTTTTAGGTTATTAAACTCTTTTCTTCCCTTAAATAAAAAGATGAGAGGCATCATAGTGGAGTGGGTAGAAGGGGACCTTAGAGCCAAGACCTGGATTTACACTGTACCAGTAACAACAACAATGTGTTATGATCAACTTTGATAGACTTAGCTCTCCTCAGCAATGCAATGATCCAAGACAATTCCAAAAGACCCAGATTGGAAAATGCTATCAATATTCAGAGAAAGAACTGTGGAGTCTGAAGGCAGATTAAAACAGAATATTCTCATTTTTTTTTCTTTCTCGTGTTTTTTCCCTTTTGTTCTGATTCTTTTTTCACAACATGACTAATATGGTAATATGTATGATCATGTAAACATAATATACAAGTAGAATATACACGTAGAATTTATATCAGATTGTTTGCTGTCCTGGGGAGGGGTTTTAGGGAGGAAGGGAAAAAAATATGGGACTCAAAATCTTATAAAAGTGAATATTGAAAACTATCTTAACATATAATTGGAAAAAATAAAATGCCTTAAAAAAAAAAAAAGATAACCTGAATTCAAGCCCCGCCTCTGACACATCCTGGCTATGTGAGCCTGAGCAAATCACTGAACTCAGAATGTTGTGGGCAACTTTCTAAGACAAAGTAGGGAAAAAATTGCCAATCTGCACTAGTGGAGGGAGTTTCCTCATTCAGGGGTTTCCTACACTAATGAAATCTGCTTCCTATATAAAGGCAGCTAGGTAGCACAGTGGATAGAGCACCAGCCTTGAAGTCAGGAGGATCTGAGCTCAAATCTGGCCTGGGACACTTGACACTTCCTGGCTGTGTGACCCTGGGCAAGTCACTTAACTCCAATTACCTCAGTAAGAAAAAAGAAAGAAAGAAAAGAAAGAGATGTGTGCTCAATGGCTTCAGCATTGATTGATGACAGTCTGTTGAGAATGCAATGAAGTGTTCAGCCCATCACTCCAGGACCATGTCTGTATCACTAATTAATATGGCTCCATTAGCACGGAGTAGTTGAGATGCACATACATCTTTGGCCCATAAACAGCCTTCAGGGCATTATAAAAGCACTTTATATTGTTATTATAAGCATAACACTGAATTTCATCTGCCTTCTTACTAAGCCAAGGATCCTGTATCTCTCCAAAGCTTCACTAGTACTTTGCTTTTAATGAAATTGAATGCTACCTTCTTAGTGATGGAATAACTATCCTACTGGTTAATCTTGCAAAGTTCTCATTTTTCATTTAATGGCTTCTCGATTTCTCTATCATTTTTATCAATCAAACCTTGATGTTCATGAGTGCTCTAACCCAGATGAATAAATGCTATCCACCAAATCTCTGAAAACTGTCCACTCCCTTTCTGCTTCACTATTGCTAATCATACGTTGGCTCAGCTTTCCCTATAAGTTAGCTTTAACAAACTGTTCACATCAAGGGAAAGAATCTGTTGACCTTAAGTCGCCTTTTCTTGGGGCTGCCACTTTTGTTGAATGCAGATATTTAGCTCAGAGTGGATGAGTCTGTGATCAGTCCAGCACTCTGTGCCAGACATAGCCTTCACCATTTTCCCATCCTGTCTTCCCCTTACAATCACAGAGTCTTTGAGGAAACACTGCTGTTTCAGTGAGAAGACAATCCTATGACCTGTGCTGCCTGTGTGACCAGTACATCTATACCTGCTGCTTCATCACTTGCCTGGCACAGGACTTTTAGGTAGATAAAAGTGACAAAATGGTAGGAATGATGTCTTTTGATTTGAGAATAAATTGAGTGTAAGCAAGGCAAAATTGCTCAAAGTCAATGGCTGCTTACTCTGTCTCAGAGTCATCAAAGTCGTTAGACTTTGTCACTGGCAGGACAAAAGTCAAGATGACTGGCGATGATTCAGGATGCTGTGGATGACCTTGGACTCTCCAATGTCTAACCAGACTGAAGGTGCTCCACGGCATCCATGTCAGTGGCCTCCGTGGCTGTTGGAACCAGCTGTTCTCATCCACCCCTTCCACCAGGGGAAGTCTTTACATGCTTGGGGTAGGACCCCCCACCTGCCTTAATTCATTGAAGGATTTGAGACTTCTTGGTTACCTTCAACCTGGTTTAGCCCATCTGTCAAAAAGATTTACTGTAGTGTAACCACTGTGCAAATTACAGGTGAGAGCTGGAGGAATTGGGGGACTCCAGAGGTGAAAAGCAGTCCTAAAAAGGGCTCACCAGTCCTCACACCAAAGGTACAGTCTTTCCTGAGCAGCCTGCGTGCACACACACACACACACAAATACAAATGTAATATATACATATATTATCTACATATATACATAATCATATCTAGGATATAGATGCTTAAGATATCTTAAGGATAGTGTTCACCTATTGATTAAATTATTTATGTCTATCTATAATATATCTCCTAGGTTCCATATTTAAGTAAAGATAATTTATTTTATATGGTATATTACAATTTATATTTTATATTATATGTGATAAAAATGTGCATTTTATCACATATAATATATTATATATATATATATATATATATATATATATATATATATATATATATAATAAAATAGGGCAGCTAGGTGGTACAGTAGCTAGAGCACTGGGCCTGGAGTTAGGAAAACTTCCTGAGTTCAAATCTGGCCTCATTCACTTACTAGCTTGTGTGACTCGGGGCAAGTCACTTAACACTGCTTGCCTCAGTTTCCTTATCCATAAAATGAGTTAGAAAAGAAAATGGCAAAAACCACTGTAGTACTGTTGCTAAGAAAACCTAGAAGGGGAGTCACAAAGAATCAGGAATGACTGAAATGACTGAATAACAACAACATATTAGCATATTATATAGTACATATATATGTATGTATATATATTTGTGTGTATTTATATACACATATCTCTATGAAGATTTATATGAATCATTTGATTTATATTAATCAACTAGTAAACATTTATTAAATAGCTACAAATTTCGAAATATTATGTTAGGCGTGGGAAATATAAAGAAAAAAGTTAAATGGTTTTTGTTCTCAGGGAGCTTACATTATACTGGGAATATGAAATCCAAAATGTTCACAGGATCAGTAAATGTGGGGTTCATAGGAAAGTGCACAGGTATTAGAGAAAGTTTCTTGAAGAAGCTGGCACTTGACATGAGCTTTGAAGGGATTTCTCCAAAATCCCAAGAAATGTAGGGAAGAGAGGAGGGCATTCAAGGTAAGGGAATGAATGACCCTTGCAAAGGAGAGAAATGGAATGTCATGTAAAGTATGGTCAGTTTACCTGCAGTTTAGTATTGTCTGATCAGATTTTGTGTTTTTTTTAAAATAATTGAAGAAATCCTAAATTTCAAATAAAGATGGAATTTGTTTTCTCATACAAATTCATGGACTCCCTGAAAACTATCTGTGGACCTTGGTTTAAGAACCCTAAATTAAGCAAATGGAAACAGAGGTATTAGGAAGAGGGACAGATTTAGGGGAAAAGATAATAAAATTTTATTTTGCACTTGTTAAATTTGAAATGTTTTATTAAATTAAAAAGGGTTTGCATAAACTGAAAATCAGTACAACCAAGATTAGAAATAAAGCAAAAGCTAAGAAAAATTTTTACGGCAAGTGGCTCTGAACAAAGCCCCATTTCTCAAATACATAGAGAACTGAGTCAAATGTATAGGAATGAGTCATTCCTCACTTGATAAATGGTAAAAGGACATGAACAAGCAGTTTTTAGATAAAGAAATCAAAGCTCTCTAAAGTCATATGAAAAATGCTCTAAATCACTATTGATTAGAGGAAGGCAAATTAAAGCAACTCTGAGGCAACACCTCGCACCTATCAGATTGGCTAATATGATGGGAAAGAAAAATGATAAATGTTGGAGGGGATTGGGAAAATTGAAATACTAATGCATTGTCGGTGGAGTTGTGAACTGATCCAACCATTCTGGAGAGTAATTTGAAATTAGGCCCCCAGGGCTATAAAATCATCGATACCCTTTGACCCAGCAATACCACTTCTAGATCTTCATCCCAAAGCGATTTAAAAGGGAGGGGGACCCATTTGTACAAAAATATTTATAGTAGCTCTTTTACTGGTGGAAAAGAATTAGAAATTGAGGGCATGTCTATCAATTGGGGAAGGGTTGGACAAACTGTGCATATTATTGTGATGGAATACTATTGAACAATAAAAAAGAAATGATGAGAAGAAGTTCTCAGAAAAACTTGAAAATGTTTACATGAATTGATTCAAAGTGAAATTAGCAAAACCAGAAGAAAGTTGTACAGAGTAATTGCAGTATTGTAGGATGGTCACCTGTGAATGACTCCACTATTCTCAGTAATATAATGATCCAAGAAAATTCTGAAGGACTTATGATGAAAAATGCTATCCATCTTTTGAAAAAGAACTAATGGGTTCTAACCAAAAAAAAAAAAAAAAAATTGCCACTCATCATTTGAGGTTAGAGTCAAGGAAGTGAAGATGAATCTTGAGCCTGAGATGATTCCAAGTGTAGAACTGGAGAAGAGAGGAAATTTGAAAAAAACTTCTAATGAATCTGAATGAAGATCATAGCACGCTTTTCTTTTACTTTTTTCTTTTTTTTTAATCTGTGTTTTCTTTCACATGGAAAATATGGAAATATGTTTTGCATGCTTGCACACACATACACATATATATATTTATCAGATTGCTTGCCTTCTCAATGAGGAGAAGGGTAGGGAAGGAGAAAGAGAATTTGGAATTCAAAAATTTTAAAAATAAATGTTAAAATTATTTTTACATGGAATTGGGGAAAACAAAATATTAGGGAAAAAATGATAAGCAGGATGATTTTCAAAAATAGCAGGAAGATTTACATGAACTGATGCAAAGTGATGTGAGTAAAACCAGGAGAACATTGTACACAATTTATCAATAATATTAAATGATGATGATGAATTATGAATGACTTCATTTTCTCAGCAATGATCCAAGTCAGTTCCAAAAAGACTCATGATAAAAAAATGCCATCCCACTCCAGAGAAAGAATTGATGTAATTGAAATACTGATCAAAGCATACTTTTTACTTTATTTCTTTGGGGGAAGAGGGAAAGGTTGGCCTATAATTTTTTTCACAACATGATTAATATAAAGATACATTTTGCATGCATGCACATGTATATCCTATATCAAATTGCTTACCATCACAGGAAGAGGGAAGGGAAAGAAGGGAAAGAATTTGGAACTCAAAAATTTTTTTAAATGAATTAATTTTTTTACATGCAACTGTGAAAATTATATTTAAAAAAGAAAAATTTGAAATGCTTATGATGTGAACATTCAGGTAAGAATTACAGCAGGTAGCTTGGAGAAGCAACTCAGAAGAATTACATGTATTTGGGAGTCTATTGCACAGAAATGATTATTGAATCTTAGGTAAGATAATGAAAGAGTACAGGAAAGGGCCTGGGACAAAGCCCCAGGGGATTTACCAAAGATTAATATTCTTGTGAGCAGCTTCAGTTTGTGGTGGGAATTTTGGGAGGTAAGAAATGATGAGGAAATGGGAGGGAGGGAGAAGCAATGAATATGGACAATTTTTTCTAGTTTGGCTATAAAAAGAAAGAGAGATATAGGATTATAGTTTGAAAGGATATAAGAATTCACTGATAGGTTTTTGTTAATTTTTTAAGAATATGAAAAATCTGAATATGATGGCATGTTTGAAAGTAGTAGGGAAGGGACTAGAAGAGGGGGAGAGACTGAAGAAAGAAGAGAGACCAAGAAACAAAGAGAGACAGACAAAAATGGACACAGATAAGATGATGATGATGAAAGAGGTAAAACTGCCAGAGGAGAATAGAAGATGAGCTCAAAGGACATGGTTTGGGTTCTAAGTAAAAAAAAAAAAAAAAAAAAATTTCCACTCATCATTTGAGATTAGAGTCAAGGAAATAAAGATCAATCTTGAACCTAAGATGATTCCAAGTGTGGAACTGGAAAAAAAAGGAAGTTTGAAAAAACAGATTTTTTTTTGCAGGGCAGAAAGGAATGGAGGAGGTAAGTCAGTGGCTTGAGAAGAGTAGAGGAGGTTCCAAATTCTCTGTGGAAATGATTTTGAAATAAAAGGGCTATCTTAATATCTTTGAGAGAAGGAACCAGGGGAAGCAGAAAACAGTTTCTCAACTGGAACAGGCCTCCTAGTCCCTGATTCATTTTATTTATATTGTTTTATTCTTTCGGTTATACAGTATGAATTCCCATAAAGTTCCTGGGGAAGAGTGTACAAGAGAGTACTCTATTCAAATTTCTGGGCCCACAATAATGGAGGCATTTATTCAGTATTTTATACATTGTCAGAAGATATGATAAATTAGTCATTTTTTCCTCCACTATTTAAAATAACCAGATAATTAAAGAATTATTGGAAGTATGACTCAGCACTGAGTCAAAAGTTGGTTTCATGAAGGTTTTCTTTGCATATCTGTTATCCAGTGATTTAAAACCTATTCTTTTGTGTATTCACAGAAGCCTGAAAGAAAACACCTAGAGTTCAAATAATGTTCAAATAACTTGGGAGCTAGCTCAGCTGCTCCCAGACCTGTGAAACATATGTTGTATGTTAATGCTGGAGGTGGTAATAATGCCAGGAAGCAGCTAGGTGATTCCCAGCCTATGGGCTGCAAACTCTAGGGGATCATGAATTTATTATAAGGGATTTTTTTATTATTTTATTTTTACTGCTCATTTAAAAAAATTTAAGATGAGAAGTAAACCTATTTCTGCCAATTAAATAAAATTATTTATATGTAAATTAAATAAATATTTCAGAACAAGTTTTACAATCAGTTCCTCTTGAGAATTAATCAGGGAAATTGAGAGACACAGACAAAGAAATATGAGTAGACCTTTGATATAGGGGACTCTGAATGAGGAAACTTTACCAAGGGGAATAGATAGCTGATCTGTTAACTTACATTCCCAGTGAGTTTCCTGGGGCACTGCAAGTTAAATGACTTAGCAAGGTCACATAGCCAGTGTGTTTCAGAATCAGAGAAGATTTGCAAATAAAATTCAACAAATTCCTGTCCATAGAACAAAGCAATGCAGTCTCTGGACCCATGCACTCAACACATTTTGAATGAATGGAATTGGGTTACTTGGACCTTGGTGGTACAAATTTCCCTGATTAATTCCCAATAGGATCTGATCTATGAGTTTTGTTATATCCTCAGTCATGGTGGTGAATCTGCAATAAATTGGTCATATCTTTCTACCAAGAATCAATGAGTTATCAAGCACCTAGGGGAGGTATATAGCATAATCTGGGACCAAGCATCTCATTAAAGTGGTTGTCTTTTCTGTGAATGTATTTTAATTCCTAAAACAGCATTACACCCATCTGGCACTCCTTATCCTAGAAACAGCTACAAGATATCAAACAATGGATAACACGTTTATTAAATGTTTATTATATGTCAGAATTTGTACTAGATACTAGGGATATAAATACAAAGCATGAAGAAATCCCTACTCCTAAGAAACTGACATTCCAGTAGGTAAGAAAAACGTTCATTTTGGGAAAGGAAGGAGAAGAGAGAAGTTGTTGGTTCTAACATAAGAAAGATATATACTGCTTTAATTAAGAATAGATGGAATGGTACATTTTTGTATGTCTCATGGCATTTTAGTATGATATTAGGCTTCATTTGAATTAGCTACCTGATCTGCTTTAGTTCTAGAGGGGATGGAGTTAGAAAGGGAAGAGTGCTCATTTAACAATTCAACATGGGTCAGACTCTGTAATTATATGATACCTCAATATGCTGACTTACTATACAAAACAGTGGCAGAACATTAGCTCTCCACATAAAGGAGCTTCAGCCCAGGGTTTTCTCTGACATCACCATTATCACTTAATTTTCTTGTTCAAATAGAAGAATTTGTTTAAGGTTTAATGGTAAATGTGCTTTGTGCTAAATACAGCCGTGTAAGAAACAGATTTCTTGGGTTGTACAAACGAGCGATTCCCACACTTGTTAGGGAAGTGCAGAGGAAGCAGCTCGAGGGTTTTCACAAACAGATATAAAGCATTTTCATTCCTGTATCTTCTTTAAAACTTTTCAGTAGGCTGATTCAGCCATCCCTGTCCTCCGGACACTTGGGACAGCATACTTCTAGGAATCTGAGGAGACCCCAGAAGACCCTCCTCCTCTTCCTTCAGAGGCTCAGCTTCCTAAAGCTTTCCCATATCCCCTCCATGTTTGTGCCGTCTTTTCTGATCTTAACACTCAAAGCATCCCACACTTCTCCACATGCATGATGTATCTCCTCCAATTGAATGTAAGTTCCTTGAGGGTTTTGGTTTTTTGGTCTTCACAGGCCAGCATTGAGCACAGAGCTAGACACATGGTAGGAGCTTAATGTTTGTTGAAGTGGGAGGACTAAAAAATAATAAACATTTAAAATACCAACTCAGTCAGGAAAACAATTTCATGCTCAGGAATTATAAGAAATCAGGGGAACTAAATGAGAATCAAACTAAAAAAAATGTATTATAGGAATAGCTAGATGGCTCAGTGTTTAGAACATTGGTCCTGAAGTCAGGAGGACTTGAGTTCAAATTTGACCACAGACTCTTAACACTAGCTGTGTGACTCTGGGCAATTCACTTAACCCCCCCCCCCAAAAAATGTATTATATTTTGTCTCCTCTATTCTGTGTGTGTGTGTGTCTCTCTCTCTGCCTCTGTCTCTGTCTCTGTCTCTCCTTATCTCTCTTTTCCTCTCTCTTTTTTTGTTTTGTTTTGTTTTGAATTCTGAAGAGGAATTCCATGGGTAGTGGCCATATATATATAGCCAGGGATTTTTCACACTGTTTCAGTTTATCAGTCTGGGGGAAAATATTAAGAAAGTAGATTGTCTTGGAAGGGGACGGGGAAAGCTAGATGACACACTGGATAGAGGGTCAGGCATAGGGTTGGAAAGACTCATCTTTCCGAGTTCAAATCTAGCCTTAGACATTTACAAACTAAGTGTCCCTGGGCAAGTCACTTAACCCTCTTCATCTCAGCTTTTTCATCTGTAAAATGAGCTAGAGAAGTAAATAGCAAACTCCTCCAGTGTCTCTGCCAAAAAAACCCAAAAAAACAAATGGGGTCACAAAGAGCTGGATACAATTGAAAAACAACTAAACAATAGGACAGAGATGAAATAGGCTTTTGGTAGTTATATTAGAAACTTATTTATATGGTGCTGATTCAAAAACTGCAAATACAGTGATCTAAAACTCAATCAAATGTAATCTGTTGCATCACAAATCTAAATTGTGTGTGCTTTCTCTCATGCTCTTTATGTCTTGGGAAAATGTGGGTGCAGAGCAAGAGTGTTAGCCTTGGAATCAAAGAACTGGATTCTAGTTCCGGCCCTGCCGTCTCTTTACTTGTGGAGGGCTAGGCAAGTTCTTCCACAACCTGGGCTTAAGTTTTCTCCTGTGTAAAGTGGAGTGGGTTAGAGGACCTTCCAGCTCCAAACAAATGGTCCTCCAGCTCTGTGCTTCTCAGAGAATGAAGGTAATACAAGTTCTGCCTACTGGTCATCCTCCTGCTCTTGTTCAAAAGCCCCTCTTGATTTTTAAACAAAATATGCATAAAATGAAATATATAGGATTACAAAGAAGTTAGAATTTTTTTTAAAAATTATTAAGAAATATTTTATTATATTTATTTATATTGTTTATCATATTTCAAAATTAAAATCAATTTAAAATATTAATATTATACATGTATGTATATATGTGTACATATCTATCTATCTGTGTTAAATTTAGGAATTCCAATTCCAAATGCAATAGGGAATTATGGAAGATTTTTGAGCAATGAAGCAATAGGTTCCTACCTGTGCTACTGAAATATTATTTTAGAAGTTATGTAAGAGGCTGGAAGTAAGGAGATCAGTTAATTAGGACATCATTAACAATAATCAAGGAGAGATGATACCTAAAGTTTCCCCTTATTCAACTACTAAATTTAATACTATCACTATCATCATAATTTAACACATTAAAATCCATTCTGTGGCCCCACCCTGCCACCTGATTTCTAGATATGTGTAATGGACTCCTATTTCTTAATGCAGTATATCCAGAAAAAACACTAGAAGTGAAGGGAAGGGGACATTTCTGAAAACAACAAAAAGCAAAAGCTATCAGTAAAATTTATTTTTTTAAGTAGCACAAAAAAAAAAAAAAAAGTTAAGTAAAGCTGGCAGGGAAAAAGAAAGACCAGACTAGATAACCTCTAAGTTTCCTTCCAAGTTTAAACTTATAATACTATAAATAGTTTAAATGAAATCTGTTCGGCATAACCCTCGTGGTTTTTGTTTGTTTGTTTGTTTGTTAATTGTTTTATGTTTTTATTTCTGGGACATGAGCATTTCTGGAAAAGAAAAATTGAACCTTCTATTTTCCTTTGGCAATAGAATGGAACAAATATATATACCAGTGTTTCAAATAGTTTGTTTGTTTGTTTTACCAAATACAAAAAAGAAAAAAAAAAAAACTTAGCCTTCTTCAACTACCCCTACTGAACTTGGTTTCATCAGTATTCCAATTTCTAACAATTTTCATCACTCAAAAATTTATTTCACTTGGAACAGTAGAAAGAACACTCTAAGGACTCTAAGTCGAAACCTTGGTTCTGATACTTTCTATTTGAGCATCCTAGTAGAATCACTTCACGCATCTACAAGAAACTTCCTAACAATGAGAAGCATACAAAAATGGAATGAGCTGCTCTGATAGTGGTGGGATTTCTATCCTTTGGGATCTTTAAGCACAGGCAAGGTGTCCTATTGTTGGGTATGTCACAGAGATGATCCTTTTTCAGGTAGGATCTCTGTCCTTTGGGATCTTTAAGAACAAGGCAGGGTGTCCTGTTGTTGGGTATGTCACAGAGATGATCCTTTTTCAGATAGGATCTCTGTCCTTTGGGATTTTTAAGCACAAGCAGGGTGTCCTCTTGTTGGGTATGTCACAGAGATGATTCTTTTTCAGGTATGCCTTAGAGCAGATGGACTATGAGGGCCCTCTCTGAGATTCAGTTTCCTCATCCACAAAATGAAAGAGTTGAAATATAGGGTCTCTAAGATCCCTTTGATTTTAGGTTTTCTAGTGTTTTGTATGAAAGTATTAGTCCTTAATTCTGAATGTAGAATCTTGTTTAAAAAAATAAAAGGAGCCTATATCTGAAGCTGGAAGGGACTTAGGAGACCAGATCTAATCCAACTTCCTCATTTTAGAGATGAGGAATTGAAGGCTGGGAAAATCATGTGACTTGCACCCTGGGTCTCTGAATGTAGTCCTGATTGTCCTTGCTGGATTCCATGCCGCTTTTGATATAATAATAAAATAAAAAACAGCAAAAATAATGATTATTGGTATTTAATTGGTACTTAAATTGCACTTATGTGCCAGGCAATGTCCTAACCACTTTTTTTTAAACAAACATTCTCTCATTTGATTTCCCATAACAGTCATGGGAGATCGGTGCTATTATTATTCCCATTTTATAATTGGAAAAACTGAAGCAAACAGGAGTAAAGTGGCTTGCTCGAGGTCACACATCAAGCAAATGACTGAGGCCAAATCTAAACTCAGATCTTCCTGAGCCGAGCACTCTACTGCACCACTTGGAAATATCCGTATTTTGATAGATCACTAGGTCTGTGAACTGGGCAGAATGGTGGGGGAAGACCCTTGAATGTTCTCATGAAAGAGGCTAAGTGATGAGGAAGTAAACCTTTGGTGGGATAACCAAAAAATGTATTAGTGACCTAAGGGCAAAATGGGGTTAGGGTGGGTGGGTGGGAGATAGGAGAAGAGCAGTGGTTTTCTGAATTCCGGATTTCCTAACCACTCAGCAATAGTCACTTTATCTCTCTGTTGAAAAAATATCACTGCTTCAAAAGGGGGATTTCCATTTCCCAAGTTTTGTTTCAATTCGCAAAGAACCCTAGGCCTGGAAAGTCAGAAAACTCTTGGTCTTGCCTACTGACTATTCAGAACAGATGGAGATCGATGTTCCCATTCTTTTTCTTAAAAACCTCTAGGGAAAGGGAAGTCATGACCTTTCTTTAGAAGTCTGGGCCAATGAGCTTTATCTTCAAAAAGGATCTAGCTTTAAAGCTCCCAACCAAGAAGATCAGTAACAGTAGATTATGTTTATAGGGCATTGTGTAGACACTTGCCAAGGTATTTCTGGAATATATTCACAGGATCAGTTTAACAGCAATAAACGGATGACTTGGCTGTTTCTTACTTTCTCTTATTTCTGTTATTCAAAATAAGTTTGCTACATAGTCAAATGCAAATTGTGGGCATATACACATGAAATTAAAAGATCTCCAATGAACTCATGGTTCCCAAGAGTTAGATCACCATATAACTTAGCTCCACTGTCACACACACACACACATCATCTATGGGGAGAAAAACAACTTTGGACTTACATAAATTTCCAAATTTACATTCAATCAGTAAAGCCTTTTTACAATAAGGAAATTTAGAGGAAGTATGGTGGACAGCATGGTCATTATTAACCAGTATGAGTCTCAGTTTCTTCAATTGCAAAATGAGGGAAATAATAGCATAAATGCAAAGTAGTTTAAAAACTTTAATAAGGCAAGACAGACCACCCTGTAGTCAAGAAGACCTGAGTTCACATCTGACCTAAGATATTTGACACTAGCAAGTCACAACTCCAATTGCCTTGCAAACAAAACAAAACAAAACAAAGCAAAAAACCTTGATGTTTATAAATGCTAGCTATTATTAATGTAAGGAAATTGGAAATCATATATATATATATATATATGCCTTTTGAAAAATAAGACTAGAAAGTTGATTAGAAAATTATGTCTACTTGGAATAAAATTATTTTTTATAAATAGGTCAGTAGGCCATTAAGAATAATAGTACAAATAGTAAGGAAATGTGGGTTCTTTTCTTAACTCTAACTCAGAGTTTTGAACACCTTTCCTCATACGTGACAGCTGAAACTCTGAAATTCAATTCAGTTAAATTTAGCAAACATCTATTGAAAGTTGATTATTTGCCAGGAAGCTATAAAGATGACCAAGAAATGGACCAGACTTTAAGACAAACACAATTTAGGTTCCTTTCTTAATGGTCAAAGTGAGCATTCCCATGAGGGAAAGGACATTATTGACTGGGGAAATGAGGGATCATTTCTTTGAAAAGGTGGTATTGGATAGGGGCCTTGAACTAGAATGCTTGTTCATTGTTTTACAATAATTCTGGGATTTGTAATGAGAAGACAATGTAACAAGGGCTTCAGAAACAAAACAAATCTTATGTGTAGGCAGAGCAGAAATGGAATCTGAGAGGTGCCAAAAAAGCCTTAACAAAAATGTCTCCTGAACACAACCTTAAATCCCCTCATTAGTCACTCCTTTGGGTTAATCTACTAAGGGCTCTGTTACAATGCAAATTTGTTATCTGAGAAAGTTAGCAACTTATCAACTTTATCATCCATTAACTGCTCTAAATGAATAACTTTATCACATTAGCCAGTCTACCCAGAAGGACTGGAAAAAAATAAGATACAAGACAGGTACATTCAGCTGGAGGAGGAGAAAGGCTGGGAAAACTCTGGAGCATAAACTGCTGCCCAGGGTGGCCCACCTGCTAAAGAAATAGTAGGGAATGACACTGAGTATGTAAAAGGATGGGGAAAAAAAACTAATATACATCTCACCATAGTTTTTTCAAGGACCATTCTTGATAAAATGTATCAAGAGCATAAAACACCTATAAGATTTTTTCATAAAACAATGTTGATAAAGAACAAATATTTAATTTGATCCATATAATGATTCAATAAAGAAAAGGAGTTTTTGTGTAGAAGAAAAGCACTATTAGCAAAAGGGTGGTATTTTATTTATGCTATGAATGGAGAGTTTTTGATTACTTAGTAAAAGAATCTTGTAACATTCGTGTGCTATAAACAAATTACAAATAAAGAATAAGGAAAATCAGTTCAAAACCAAATTCATGTGACATTAATTCCCATGTGGCGACCAATGAAAAGGCCAACACAAAACTGTAAAATAACTTAGAAAAATTTACATGACTAAGCAAAACTTATATTAACAAACCAGTTCTTCTTTTTCTAAAGGACTTGAAACTTGCTAACCTAATAGTAGCAATTTTCTCATGCCCATAATACCATTTTCACATCCTACATTTTGCCAGTTTGGTACTTCCTTCCTTATTGCTTAAAAGATTGTCAGATATTTTGAAAAGAGGGAAAGTCAATAATTATGAATGCACACAAAAGTTCTTTCAGAAAACTATAATATGATATTAAGAATTAAAATTAATAATTCCCTCTTTCTATAGTATTTAAGATTTACAAAGTACTTTTATTGCCCAACCCTATAAGTAATATAAAGGTTATTATACCCATTTTGCAGATAAGAAAATTGAGGCTCATTGAGGGAAATGACTTCTCCAGAGGCAAACCAGCTAGTAAGTATGAGAGATGGGAGGCCACTCTTGATCTCTCTTTATTCCTTTTAATTTGCATATTACTCAAATGCTTCTTATAGTTCAGGAACTATTTTTTTTAAAAGGAAAGTAAGAGCCTTTGGGTAACATTCTGGGAAAAACTTCTATTTGTATTTAAACTGCATCTTTTTTTTTTTATTCTTTACTTGAATTGATTAGTTTTTGCTTGGTGTCACTTTCTCCCAAATATTAGTGCCACATATTGGTTCCAAAGGATTCAAAGAAAACATGAAGAAACGTATCTTATAAAAATCCATCTCTTTCATTTTGATGGGTAAGAAAGGCAGACCTAATGAGTTTCAATCACTTGCCCAGATGAATTCAGCTTGTCTGTGACAGAATTAAAATCAAAATTCATTTTTGGAGCAATCTCACGAAGTTCTAATTCCATTATACCATGTTGTTTAAAAAAAACATTACTAGTAATAAACTTTCATCTAAAATGTAAAATCAGCATGACTTGTTCTAAGTATTTTGCAAGTTTCAGATGAACTAATAGTATCTGTTCTAATTCTTGGGAAAAACAATTTGGAATTGGATTCAATCCAACAAGTGTTTTTTAGGTCAGCTTTCCATTATGCTATAGTTAGGTACAAAGGAATTATAAGAAATAGTCCTTGATTTTGAACAGTTTAGTTTTGTCAAGAATATAAGGCAATACGTAGGAATATGCCAATTGAGATATGCTCCAAGGCCAATATGTATATTATAAACAACAAATTCTAGCAGTCAAGAAGGGGGAAAAAACAATATTTTCTTCTAATTGTTTTCCAATGTTTTTACAACCAGTATAGTTCATTATTCCCCTCCCCCCCAAAAAAATGCAAATTGGCTCTGCCAAGTCAATAAATTAGTCTATATTTATTAGTTACCTAATGTGTCAGGCCAGGCATTAGGGATACAAGGGCAAAAAACAAACAAACAAAAAAATTCCCGTCCTCAATGAGTTTACATCCTGTAGGGGATATAACATGTAATCAAAGTGTATTACAAAATAATCAGAAAAGCATGTATGAAGCACTTAAAATATGTCAGGCACTATACTAAGTGAGGATAAAACAAGGAAAGGCAAAACCCAGGCCTTGTTTTCCAGGAGCACACAATCTAGCAAACAACTATGTGCAAACATGACTTAAAACAGATTAGATTGTAGATAATCTCAGAGGGAGATTAAGGAGGACCAGGGAAAGCTTCTTCACAGAAGAACTCTCACCTCTTCTTAACTTTCCTATTCCTATCTAGGGCACCACCATCCTTCCAGTCACCCAGGCTTGCAACTTGATCCATTTTATGCTGAATGGAGAATGGAAGTGAAAAGAAATGAAATAGGCCCATTGGAAAGCTATTGCAGTAGTCCAGATATAAAATAAATGATGAAAGCTTGCCCCAGGGTGATGGCAGTGTTAAGAGAAGGGGACATAAAAGAGATGTTACAAAGAACTTGACAATTGATGGAAGGAGGAAAGAAGGGAGGGAAGAAAGAAGGGAAAGAGGGAGGGAGGGAAGGAGAGAAGAAGGGAAAGAGGGAGAGAATGAGAAATCAAGGACAGCACTCAAGTTGCAAGCCTGGGGAACTGGAAGGATGGTGGTACCCTAGGTAGGAATAGGGAAATTAAGAAGAGATGAGGGTTAGGAAGAACATGTTGAGTTTAGGATGTCTCTGGAAGGTTGGCAAGAGAAGGTGAACTGGGCAAGCACTTCAGTTCCAAGGTGTCCAAGAGCATGGGCACCTTGTTTGGGGCAGTCCTTGGTGTCTTTGCTTCCTGCTTTATCCCCCCAAATCCTGTTGGGCCGTTCCATCACCAAACAAGTACTTTGGGCAATTTGTAGCTATCTCCTTTGGTGGATTGCCACTCTGACCCAGCTTAACCCTCCATCTAGATTACAATTAACAGTTGAAACAATTGGTATCTCAACTATCATTGGTTTTAAGATAGAGGATGGTCTGTGCGATTTTTTGGTCTTCTGGGAAAAGAATATAAATCCTCTAGACATGAAAACACCTCAATCCAAAGAATGCTTTAACTCTTCCACTTAAGAAACCAACTGCTTCAAACATTTACACTGTACTTGACTTTTTATTTTAAAACAGTATTTTTGTTACATACTTTAAAAAATTACTCTGTCAAATTATATGCTTACTCTACCTAAAGTATATGAAAACACATTGAAGAATGTGAATTCTTCTGATGCAGACATATATGACTTTAAATGAAATATATTATTCTCTTCCCATATTCAACTCTAAGAGGATTCAACTCTTGAGGATAGTTCCATCTTTTCCCCTTCCATCTTTTGTCACATTTAAAACAAATTATATATTTCAGATTTCTGCAGCAGGATGAATGGTAACTGTTTTCTTAATCATCAGACAACCATAGGAAAAACTTATCCTAAAGGTGTTGTAGCTATAAAAAAAAAACATATTTTCCCAAAAGAATTTTCTCAAAGAATTTAAAGTTAAATTTCTGTCTTCCTTTTGGAAAAAAAATATTTTTCTGCTTTCTATAAAAAAATGAAACAAAAGATGTCTATCACACATACAGCTGAAAATGCCCAACAGACATTTAGAGATGCGAGACTGGAGATTAAGAGAGGGGTTTGGACTAGACAAATAGATCTGAGAATCACCTGCATAGAGATGATAACTGAACACATGGGATCTGAGAAAATCACCAAAAGAAACAATATAGAGAAAAAAGAAAAGAGAGCTTAGAACAAAGTCTTGTTTACCCATAAACCCTATGACCTGGAAGGAGAGCCAGCAAAGGATTCTGAGAAGTGATCTAATAGTTAGAATGAGAATCAATAGAGAGCAATATAATGAAAATCTAGTGGGGAGAGAGAATTAATGAGAATAAAGTGATTATTGATGTCAAAAAGCTGCATAGAGGGGAAAAAAGATGAAATTTGAGAAAAGATCATTAGTTAAAATTAAAAGATCATTGATAACATTGGAGGAAAGTTTCAGTTGAATTATGAGATCAGACAACAGACTAAAAGTTCAGAAGAATAAAAAAAAGTAGAGAATAAATAGAAGCACAATTATACAAGGTAATTTTGTGAAAAGGCATTAGTAGTGGGAAAGATCAAGAATACTTTCAGCAGCAGAATGACCTTCCAAATTTTCTGAACAGATACTACATTTGAATGGATGAGTTGCAACGAATAAACACAGCACTAAGATCTTCAACGAACTCTTCTGCTGGACATTTCTGTGTCTTTGTTGACTTCAAAGGCCTACTACAAGAAGTTGGGAGGTATAAAGCTTTCTTCTTTAACATAACACTGTTGATAGTGGGGAACTGCACAGCCAAAGCCCATCCACCAGAACCTGAAAGGCAAGACTGGCCACAGATTCCCAGGCATAAAGACTTGTGCAGTCTTGGACTCTGTTAATGTCAGCTGAGAACTTTATTGTAATAACTTACAAATTGGGCACCTGTATGTTCCCACGGCCTTCACCGAATAATTTTTTGTCTTTCAGCTTGGTCTCCACAGGATCTAAGGACACCATGTTTATTCCCTTCTTCTCTGGGGGCCAGGGGTAACTATTACAATTTCTATCTAGGCAAAACCTTTCTCACATTCCTTACCTTTACAAGGTGCATCTTCTTCCATGGCATCATATGCCTTACTCGTGGTGGTAACCCATTTTGAAGATGGCTGATTGAGACAGAGCATCCTTTGATGACTTATTTGGTCATGGCTCTTGTAGATCTGAGCCGCTGGATAGACGCTGGCTATTACAAGGAACAAAGAGATCTGCTGGAATCCCAAGAAAGACAGCTGAAGGTCTTTAATATCTGTCGAGACCTAAACATGATGTATACTCTCAGGTGAAAACCTATAATGGAGGCAAAATTTTGATTGACTTTTGGAGTAGTAGTCTTATATTAAACTTTATTAAATATAATTTTGCAACCCACAGGATTCTATAATCATTTAGTCTAGTAAACTTGTCAGAAAAGGAAATGAAATTAGATTAGTATGATTTGTTCTAGAATTATCAGAAATTGAATCAAATCTTCCTTTCTGAAGAATCTATATAAAACCAGAGAATAAGATGCTGGGGCTTGAGTTACACAAAGAATTTATAGACAATTAACAGCTATGGACATCTATCAGTCTCTTGCTCCTTCTCTACACAGTCATTTGCCTTTCCATTTGATGGACCCCAGAGTCTAACAATAGGTGTTACTGAGACCAAACAAATTGCTAGTAATAAAAGCCACAACTGATCCTTATGGGAGGAAACAGGGAACATATCTAAAATGCTGACATGGTTGAAGAGAATTTTTAAAAGATACAAAGACAGAACTGAGACCATGTAAAGACAATCACATAATATGTAATATTTGTTGATCTCTTAATTATATAACTTGACCTCTTAAACCAAAGTGTACAACTGCATATTTATCATTATTAAATTGCAGTTTACTCAAGTTTGGCCCAATGCTATATAGCCTAGCTAATTGCTTATGAATCTTGATTCTGTCAGTTAGCATGTTAGTTATTTATTCCAGTTTTATGTCATCTTCAGATTCGCTAAACAGGCTATTTATGTTTTCTTCAAATATTGATTAAAATGATAAAAGGAAGATTGGAAAGAGTACTGACTTGGATTCAGAAGACCTTGACTTGAAACCCAGTTTGGCCATTTATTACCTGTGTTGTTGTTTGTCCCTGAGGCAACACCCATTCAGTGACTAAGGCGAGGTGGCAATGTGTGATCTTGACTGAAATCCTTTGGCCTCAATTTCTATATATATTAAAAAAAAAAAAAAAAAAAAAAAAGAGGGCTGTACTAAAGGGCTCCCAAAGATGCTCCAGCTCTAAGTCCAAGATGCAGTAAAAAATAATGCCCCAAAGGCTAGCATCAGTGTGAATGGGAGCTTGTGAACAATTCTAAGGATGATAAAATCTGGAAGAAGGGCAGGGTCTCTGGTGGCATGTCCTAGAGCTCTGCCCCTGGCCCTTGATGTTCAACAATTTTATCCCTGTTTTGAATGAAAGTGTAGTTAGCATGCTTGTCAAATCTGTCAGTGATACAAAGCTAGAATGGATAGATAACATATTGTAACTGGTATCCAAAAATATCTTATTAACTTGTATAAAGCAATATAGAGTGAAGTGAGCAGAACCAGGGGAATAATTTATGCAATACCAACAATACTGTAAAGATAATTAACTTATTAGCTCTAATCAACACAATTCCAAATGACTGATGATTAAGCATGCTATTTACCATCAGAGAGTTGATAAATTCAGAGGAGTATTTGAAGTATATTTTCTTTTCTTTTTTTGGACATGACTAATGAAGGAATTTGTTTTGCATGATTATATGTATTTGTAATGGACTTTGTTTTTCTTGTCTTCTCAATGAGTGAATGAGGCAGGAAGAGGATTTAAGACTGAAAATAAAATAAAATTTAATTTTTAAAATTAGGCTGGGATGGTGGACAGAAGTTATTAAGAATAGAGATAAACATAAAGCCCAGCACTTCAGAAAACAGCTACATAAATAAAGGAAGAAGGAAGCATGACCAGAAAACAGAGCACGCAGAAACAATCTAGAATACTGGTTTATGAGATTCCTTTCAACTCCATGATTCTATAAATATGTAGCTACCTTAGCTTGGAGTACAGAGCATTGTACAGAACAGGTACTTAAATAATTGTTAAATGAATAAATAAATAATTGCCATACTACTGTTATATTTAAATTTACATATCATGAGGGAAATTCTATTGTTTAAACTACATTTCACTTTATCTTCAGTGGGCATAATTTGAAGGACTTAGGAAAACACATCCTTAGTGAATATAGAAGAGGAGGGATTTTTGTGTAGGACTTTTAAGCCTTGCTACCAATTGTCTGGGTCTTTTTCTTGGGCTTTTGATTGTTTCAAGCTATTGGATCTATTATCTGTCAAAGAATCTAGTTTCACTATGGGAAAAAGAACATTAGATGAGGAGTCAGGAGATATGAGCCAGAGGGCCCAGGGTGAACAGTGCTGTATCTACTTCCTGACAAAGAGGTAATGGATATTCAGAATTATACACATTTTTATATAGTCAATATGGGAACTTGTTTTGCTTGACCAAAAAAGTTTGTTATAAGAATCTCAATTTTTCCCTAGCCAGTCTTAGGGGTGGGATGGAAGAGAGGAAAAAATGCTTATTAGAAAATAATTTTTTTCAAAAAAAAGTTACGTGGATTCTGCCACTGACTATATGATCTTGGGCAAATCGCTTAACTCTCTGAGGCTCAATTTTATTACTTATTAAAGGAGAGAGCTAAACAAGATTATATTTAAAGTCTCTTCTGATTCTAAAAATATATCATGTCTGATATAGCTTCTGTGGCACCCATCTTTTCTGTTGTCTGTCTTTATTCTATGTTGGACTCTAATGAGTCCAAACTAGAAAATCCAAAAAGTAGAACTGATCTGCATAATTCAATGAAATCTATCTTTATCTTGCAAATAATAACACAGAATAACCAGTTTACATAAATATTTTATCAGTTTGCTCTTATCCCAAAAGATAAATGAAATAAACAAACAAAATCCTTATTATTTCCTAGTCTTTTGAGATATAGACTTTCTTATTTTTCAGGAAATGAGTTTTTTCAGAGCCAAGTTAGCTAAATGAAAAATAAGACCTACCTCCCATCCCCCTGCCTCCCATATCTAAGTTGAATGGGAAGAATTATTTTTAATGACTGACATCTATTTTTAAAAATAGTATTAATTATGCCACAGCAATTCAGTTGGTATTTCTTTAAAGATATAAATATACTTGGAGAGCATTTATTTATCAATAATTCATAGAAATGGCATATCTCACAAGAAAAAAATAGTCATTTAAATGAATGTAAAATATAAATGACTGATAAATAATGGCATAAAATGGCATGTTTCTCATCTTTTTAAATTTAGATTTTATTTATTGATTTAACAAATATTTTCTCTTCCTTTCATATCCTCCCAGTGGGGGAGAAAAGACAAGAAAAAAGATAACCCTCATAACAAGTATGCATAGTCAAGCAAAACAAGTTCTGACACAGTCAAGCTAAACAAATTCTTATGTTGGTCATGTCTAAAAATATATCTCATTTGACATTGCTCTTCTACTCTTAAAAATTTGAAATTGCTTTTACTTTGTCTTGAGGTAACCCTATAAAACAAATCATGTTAGCTGAATAAATCTATTCAATTAATGTAAACCAGCATGGTGAATTCTGAGATGCATCTACATCTTTCCCACAATATTCAATTGGGCAATATTCAAAGAACTTCCTTATTTTAACTTCAAAATCTAAAACAACTTCTCTATACAAATTGTAAAGACTCTTTGTTTTTTTTTTACCAGGCAGGGGATTCACTTAATTTTGTTATATACATACTAAATATTATTTGGCATGCTATTTGAGTTGAAACTAGATTCCTTCTCACTACTTTTTGAAATAATGGCACAAATCCATGCCATTCAGAGCCAATCATGCATAAGTTCTCATAGTCCACATTGGGCAAAATTTGTTAGGTGATTAGTTTTAAAGGAGCATGCAAAAATAGTGGCAGTCAACTTTTTCTTTATTCTCTGACAGAAAAAAAACACAATAGCCATTTAAACTAACAGTGCAAATTTATTTCAGATACTGCTAATACTAATTCTTTAGAAAACTAATAGTAGACCAAGAAAATTGGACTACTTTGAGACAAGTTCTCATAATACTAGGCATCTAACTATTTCTTCTACTCCTCTGGAAAAGTAGAAGGCAAGTCAACAGGCAAATGCCTTATTTATCTATTTGATAGCTTAACTATGGTTGTAGGGTTTTTTTTTTAAATTCATTCCATCATTACCCAGAAAAAGAACTCTGGGAGATGACTAAAAACCATTACATTGAATTCCCAATCCCTATATTTATGCACACCTGCATTTTTGATTTCCTTCACAAGCTAATTGTACAATATTTCAGAGTCTGATTCTTTTTCTACAGCAAAATAACGTTTTGGTCGGGTATACTTATTGTGTATCTAATTTATATTTTAATATATTTAACATCTACTGGTCATCCTGCCACCTAGGGGAGGGGGTGGGGTGGGGGGGGGGTAAGAGGTGAAAAATTGGAACAAGAGGTTTGGCAATTGTTAATGCTGTAAAGTTACCCATGTATATATCCTGTAAATAAAAGGCTATTAAATAAAAAAATAAATAAATAAATAAATTCATTCCATCATTCAATAAAAGCTTACTGAGTACCTACTATGAATGAATGAATGAATGAATGAATGAATGATAAAGCATTTATTAGTGCATGCCAGATAATGTACTAAGTGCTGGAGATACAAATAGAAAAAGCAGATAGTCTTTGCTTTCAAGGAGAAATTTCTGAAAACTTTATGGAGGACATTGTTCCCAAATTAGATCTTTGGATAAATGAAGAATTTCAGAAGGCAGATATGTGGGTGAGTCTATAATATAAGTGAAATACATTGATCAACTTCCATTATCATCTTTAAACATTTAAAACATCAACCAAAGGGTTAAAATGGAATGGAGATTTGGATTTCTTTAAGCAAGAATTCTGTAAGAATAGGGATGAGTGAGTAAGTTAGTGTGTAGTCAGGAAGGGAAAAGAGAACATTAATGTATAAGATAGAAATAGTTAGGGATACAAATAATCAACAAATAATTCAATTAAATAGACATCTATTAAGTATTTGTTATGTACAAACACAGATAAAACATGATACTATCCTTGCCTTCAAGTTCTAATTGGCAAGAGGGAAAGAAGAGTAATATGTGCAGCCATATAAACAGAGCACATTTGCCTATATATTGTATAGGAGATAACAGAAAAAGTAGTTGAGAAGATGCCAAGAGAAAGGAATCACTTTTAGTTGGAGGAATTTCTGAAAACTTCATGGAGGAGATTGTTCCCAAATTAGATCTTTGGATAAATGAAGAATTTCAGAAGGCAGATATGTGGGGGAGTCTATAAAGTGAAATACACTGATCATTCCATTATCATCTCTAAAAATTTCCAATATTTGTCTTTCTAGTCTCTACACAATTTAGTGCCATACTACCAAACCTTCCTCAACAAATGAGAATATGTATGCAAAGAGCTTTGCAAAAGCTTTAAAAAGCTATTATATATAAACATATATTTATATAAAAGTTATTATTATATCAGAGAGGAGAGAAAGGGCATTCTAGCTAGGAAAATCAGGATGAGCAAAAGTTTGGAAGACAAAAGGTGCAAAGTATTTTTAAAGAATAAATGAACAGGCCAGATGGATTAGAATATAGTGTCTGTGGAGGGGAATAGTGGATGATAAGATTACTAAGGTACATTGGGGACAGATTGTAAAGAGTTTAAATATCAGACAAAAGGGTTTGAAATTTATTGGTAATGGGAAACCATTAAAAGTTTTTGAGACATGATAAAAGCAGAAATAATATAGGAAGATTAATCTAGCTGTATTCAGGATGGCTTGGGGGTGAAGGGAATGGGCAGAGAGACTGCAGGGAGATCAGTGAGGAGGTTAATAAATATCCAAGAGTATGATGAGAGCTTAGACTAGCGAAGTGTCACTGGGAATAGAAAGAAATGACAGATGCAAGAGGCCTCATAAAAAAAAATGGACAGGACTTGGTGACTGACTGGATCTTGGGAGCAAGGGAAAGGGAAGAGTCAAATTTCAAGTTTTAGTAAGTAGGAAAATAATTAGTATTGCAGAGCCTCAGAGTTGGCAGGTAGCTCAGAGACAAGATCTCTGATAAGTGATCATCCATCATTCATTACAAATCAGCCCTTGATGAGAAACTTGACTCCTTTTAAGATAGATTATTCTACTTTTGAACAGCTCTAAATGTGAGGAACATTTTCCTTTTATCAAGCCAAAAAATCTTCTCATCTGAACCTTCCTCAAACCCTTTGCACCTCATACTGCCCCAGTTTTAAAATGAGCAAATTAAATCCCTCTTCCAGCCGACAATGGCCTTTCCAAAACTTGAACTACCATGTTGTGTCCTGACCCTGGCCCCACTCACCAGCACCACCGAGCTATACATCCTGAGTACTTTCCCCTGAGCCTTAACACATGAACTTCACAAACTGGCTGTCCTCTTCTGGATGTACTCCAGATTATCATTTTCCTTCTTAATTTGTAGCATCCCTTTGTAGGTCCAAAGGGCCTCTCACCTAATCCTGGAAGTGAGGTCTTAATTTAATTCAAGATTTGCATCTACCTTCTCCACTTCCATATCACACTATTAATTCATGTAGAGCTTGCAGTTCATTAAAATCCTTAGATTATTTTCTTTTGAACTCTTGTCTAGTCAAACATGCCCCATCTTGTCCTTGTCGACCAAGTGTAAAACTTGACATTTATCCCAATTAAGTTTTTTTTAAGTTTAAAGCAATGTAGCTTATCCTAGTCCTTAAGAATCTTGCTTTGCCTTCCAATGTGTTAAGTTACGCATGCCAGTTTTGTGCTATCTACCAATGTGATAAACATGCTATCTGTGACTTGTTCAAGTTATTGCTGAAAATATTAAATACTATAGGGCCAAGAACAGATGCAGGTGTATTCTACTAGAAGTTTTCTCCCAACACCCCTAGGAGCTAGGCAGTAATATAGTCCAGAGTAGTTAAGGAAGACTTCATTTGAGAATAGATACGTAAGCTGAATTTTGGAAGATAAGTAAAAATTGAATTAGCATAGACTAAGGTGTTGGGCATTCCAATTGGGGAAAAAGAAAGGGGTTAGGGGAGTGTAAAAGCAAATGCAATAAAGCTATTGCTTATATACATGTGAGACAATGAAGAGAACTACTAATTTCAGTGCTAGTTTATTTAAACCTAAAAATTCTAATTTCATATCTAAGAAACTGGTACAAGTAGGTCTTGTTTTAATAAAACCTTATATATTAGAATATTAAAAGATTTTTGTTTATAAATGTTATATATATATATATATATCACATGTACATGGAAAAACATATATTTATGTATGCATACATATATGTAGAATTATAAAACTGATAAATTGGGGATATCTATTCATAGTGTGAGAGGATTATTTGCCATGCAAAATAATTCCCTTTAGGATACATTTAAATGATACATTTTCTTAGTACATAGAAAATACAGTTTATTAAAATTTATATTACATAGATTTTTTCACATATATGCCTTTTGATATGTGAGATTTGATAATTTCTGTGAGTAGGTATTGGGAAGCAATGTATTGTGGTGGGGAAAATAATAAAATTACTTTCATAGTTGTAGTACAGCAAGAACCTTCAAAAATGATTTAGTTCAACCTCTTCCTTTAAGGAATGAGGAAACTTGGGCCCCGAAAACCATGCCTATGGTCACATAGGACACTAAGTGTCAGAAGGAAGATTTGAACTAAGGGCCTCTCACTACCATAGGACCACATACCTTGATCACAATCAGTTGTTTCCCTAGCTGTGTGACCCCGGGCAAGTCCGTTCATCTTGCTCAAATCTGTTTCATCAACCATGAGTAAAATGATGGGGTTGAACCAGATCTAGCTTGGACATTAAAAATAGAAAAAGAAAGCAATTTTCTTTGGAGGGTCATGAAGGGAAAGAGCAGGGTCAGAAAGAAGATAAGAAAGCCATATTACTTAAACAACACTCACTGTCATTTATCAATATTAATAATACTTAGCTATTTTATAAACTGTAAACATGATTAGTTTTATGACTTGATCCATCTACCATCTTATCTCCCTATTCTCTACACTTAAAATGGCTAGCTGAAGTTATGGCAGAAAGAGTACTGACTCTAGAAACAGATTAAACAGGGTTTGTTAGTTTTATTTACTTTCTATGTGATCTTTGGCAAGACCCGCTCTTAAATTCTCTCAATCCAGTTTCATCAGAGGAATGAAGGAGTTGGACCCTGATTTCTAATATTCTTTCTAATTCTAAATGCTATTGCCGTAGGAATCATGGGACTAGAAGGATGTTTTTACTTTTTTAGATCTGGATATAGGAAAGGCCTTCTGAACTCTGGAAGACTATGCTAGGTGACGAAGCTTCAGTAAGTTCTCTGTGCTGAAAATGTTTCAAATATAGTCTTAAGCAGCAAAGATTTCTCTCTGAAAGTAGACCACTTAAATATGAACAAGGCTCACTGCTGCTGAGCACTTGGTGACTTTAGTTTGGGTGGCCCCTTTTGCTTCTGCAGTGGCAGAGAAGGGGTAAAATATACAAAGAACCCAAAAGGCAACTGGAAAATGTATAAAATTTATATGGTTGAAGCCAAATGCAGAAAGCAGAGCAAGAAAAATAATGAACACATTAACTACATAAATATGAACAACCACCACAAAATAATCGAAGATGAAGTTTTCAAAATGATAAAGAACAAGGTTGTCTCCCCCCTAAAAAATTTTAAAAGATAATTTCCACATGTTCCTTTGCAAAAATGAGAGGACTATGGAAATGAAACATAATATACTGATTTTTCTCTGCTAATTTTTTCTCTTCCTCTTTTAAAAATTTTTTCATTACAAGGGATTGTTCTCTGGAAGAATGAAGGGATGGAATACATAGGGAAATTTAGTTGACATAAAAACAAAAGATATGAAAAATATCTATTAAAAAAAGAAAAACTCCAAAGGGATATATAATAATATGTAATATATCTCTTTGGAGTTTTTCTTTTTATTATACATATTATACATATACATTTTATTATACATAATAATATATTATGTATAAAACAAATGGAAAAATAGGAAGGAATCAGGTTGTGAAGAGATTTAAATGTTAAACACAGGAATTTATTTAGTGACATGAATGTACAAGATAAGCAAGATGGAGAAATAGAGAACAATACCAAAGGAATGGCTGGACAAATTGTGGTATAAGAAGGTAATGGAATATTATTGTTCTATAAAAATTGACAGGCAAGCTGATTATAGACAGGCCTATAAAGATTGATATGAACTGATGCAGAGCAAAACAAGCAGAAGCAGAAGTACATTGTATACTGTTGGAATCTTTACAAAGTGTTAAGACATTGGAGTTGATAGAGACAATAATTATCTAATTTGGCATGGTTCAATATGATTGATTTGATCTTAGAAAGAGATATTTTGGGCCAGAACTTGAAACAAGGCACTAAGTACAACTGATAGAAAACGATGCTTGTGTTCACACCTTTAGAGAGAGCTCATAAGTATCTAAGTACTCAATGGAGTTCACAGGTATGGGAGAATTCAGGGTTTAGAAAGAGATATCTGAATTCACACCTCCCTTAGGGCCAGAGAGCATGCTGGGAGATATCCCACAATCCCACTCTCGGAGAAGTAGCATCAATACAGCACCAGTAAGCCACTCGAGGGAGTTTTTCTTGGGAGCATTCCCAGGAGTCAGAGAGGAGCACTCTGCAAGAAAGCCTACAAGCCCTATCTTAAAGGCAAGAGAGACTCATAGTATCTTCTACCTTGGTGCTGGCTGGAGTCGGAAGGACAAACCTTTGGATTTGGAGACAATTGGGCGGAGCTCTTAGAACCAAGCTGAGAGATAGGCCTCTGGGCTAACCGGGCTATATTGAAGGACACAATAAAAGATCTGAACTCTTTTTATCACCTGGCTGTGTTTTGGAAAAAGAACACCAACAGTATACAATAACAACAAGATTGTGATAATCAACTATATTATACATATATTAAATCCAATATATGTAAACATATTTGTACAATTATCTTGCTGCACAAAAAAAGATCAGAGTGAGTGAGGATCAACTATTAAATGTTTCTTTTCAGTAGTTCAGTGATCCAAAGCAATCCCAAAACTTTGGATAAAAAATGCCATCTGCATCCAGAAAAAGAATTAAGGAGACTGAATATAAATCAACACATGCTATTTTCACTTCTTTTTTTCTGTTTTTTAAATCTCTCCCATGGTTTTCCCCTTTTGCTCTGATTTTTCTCTCTCGACATGATTCATAAAACAATGTGTGTTAAAAAAATACATTAAAAATTTTTTAAAAATGTGTAAAAGAGAATAGCACCAAAGTGGAAACCTAGATGCCTAGAATGATGATAATTCCTATGATAATAGTAGGAATGGGGTGGGGACCAAAGGAGAAATTAATGAATTCTGTTTTGATTATAAGCCCTGATTCCAGGGCTGATTTTAGGACATCTAGTTAAAATGTCCGAAAGGTAGAATGATATGGGATTCAAGCTCAGGAGAAAGAAAGGCTAGAAATAGAAATCATCTGAAAATCATCTGTAATTAAATCCATAGGAGCTGATATGGTCATCTAGAGATAACATATAGAGAGAATAAGTATAAGAGAGTATAAGATGAAGTTTTGACTTATATCCACAGTGACGGGCAGAGCCTGGAGGACAGGTATGATAAGTAAAAAATAGACCAAGGGAAAGCAGTTGCCACCAGACCCAGAAGGGAGAAGGAATCTAATAAGAGAGAGTGCTCAACAGGATATAAAACTACAGAGTGGTGGAGGGTGTTAAGGGCTAGAAAGAGGCCATTAGACTTGGAGATTAAGAGATCTTGAACAACCCTCCAGAGTATGGTTTCAGTTGAGTGATAAAATCTGAAGCTGGACTGTAAGATATTAAGAAAAGAGTTAAGGAAGGAGTACAGTCCACTCCTCCAAACAGATGTCAAACACATACCCCACACAATCCTGCTAGCAAAATCCAAGGGAAAAAAATCATAGTGATGTATTTTTCCAGAACAGATTGGCAAAAGGAGATAGAAAAAGAATTCTATGGACAGACTGTGCACACACACAGAATCAAGCACCAGACATATTATCAGGGCAGAACAGAGCAAGACAACTGACAACTGTCACCTGCTCCTGAGTCTAGAGTCACAGATCTGGGGTTAGCTGGGAAGAAGACTTGTGACCAGGCTTTTCAGGGAAAAACTATGTTTTTGTTTTATTTTTTTTGAGTGATAATGGGGGTTGTGACTTGCCTAGGGTCACACAGCTAATGTTAAATGTCTGAGGTTGGATTTGAACTCAAGGCCTCCTGATTCCAGGGCCAGTACTCTATCCACTGAGCCATCCAACTGCCCCTAAGGAGAAAGAACTGTGTAGCAGGTCCCAGGCAGTGGACCAGGACAGGGGCAAGTTCAGAGGCAAGCAGCAGCCGCTTAGTTCATCTCCCAAGAGCAGCCTCAGTTCCAGCCTCCAGCCTCCAGTCCCATCTGAGGTCTGCAGAAGAATAACCAAGGAAGAATCCCAAACCAAAGGGAAGCTTACAGCTGTTTCCCAGCTGGCTGACAGAAGCTGTACTCAGTAGCAGGCAGGTCACTGTTAGCAATGTGGGATGGCCTATATTATGTCATCCATCTTTCCAAGTTGCTTTTCAAGTTGCCTTCAAGTTGCTTTTAATTTTAATTCTTCTGATGAGGATATTTCAAATTCATAGCTATATAGATAGCATCATTGGACAAGATTAATTTAAAAGAAATTTGTGTTCAAAGTTTGATGGTCATTAAAACAACTGCATAATTTACCAAATATATTCCAGACTGACCTCTCAATGCTCATTATCCACACATTGAAACAAACATTGCAAAATAACCCAATGAGCTGTCTCTCTCCATCTCTAGGTAATATGTTTTTATTCATCTAATTTTTCAAAGTGGCTCTTTACTCTTAATTTTCAGCAGTAAGGCTTTGTATTATTTCAGGATTTAATATTATTATTGCAGATTGGTGTTAGTGAAAAGGAGCATTTAAAGAATCTTATCATCCATAGGAAACAGGGTTCTAAAAAGTAAAAATAGCCAAAAAAAAAAAAGTAGCTACTTAAAATTGCAACACTCTTAGTTCTTAATTTCCGAATGTCTTTCTCAATAACTACAGGGTACAGAAGCTGCAGGACTCATTAGTGGAGCTGAGGAGTCATTTTCACAGTCTTTCTGCTTGGGCAGCATTATGACCTCCAGGATAATGGAGCAGAGGTCCCTGTAACATTTATGTCCTCTTTCTGAAGTGACCTCTGACAAGAATCAGGGTTTTAGAAAGCCACTTCTCTACAGTTTTTCCTTTTAGGGAATTCCTAGTGCTTTACGTAGGTAAATGAATTTTTACAATACTGACATCGAAAGAAAATAACTAAGTAGTTAACGGAGAAACATAAACTGCTGTGAAACAAAGAAATAGATCAGAAAGGACATTGAATCTGCCATTTCTTCAGATCACTGATTTTTGAGACACATGTAATGTGAAAACAGGAATCCACAAGGGAAAACATAGGACCTGACATTACTAGAAATTCATGATTTTCATTATTACTTAATAATAAATTTATTATTTTCTTTACTAAAATAAAATTTTAGATAAAAATTGTGGAAATATTTATTCAGAATTAACTATGTAAGAGTGGGGAGCCATACCTACTCCAATTAGTATAATCACAACAGGCTCATAGCCTTCAGTTGAATTAATCAATAGATCTGATGACATTCTAAGTGAGAAACATGGTTTAGATCCTATGATTTTTTTTTTGATTGAGTGAAGAAAGAAAGCCACTTAATTGGATAAAAGAATTAATCGTATCCATTCAGACTATGTATGTTTTATTGTTTTTATTCTTTATTTTGAAAAAGGACTAATGGCATAACAGGGTGATGTCTTGATTTGTACATGAATTGGATTTAAGTGAGGCAGAGTTGCACTAAGTCATCACCCTCCCTCTCTTCCATAGTTATCAAATTCCCATGGTAAGAGAAAAATCAGAATGGCTGAATTTGGCCCAAGATGCAGAAGATGACCTTGACATCTTCCATGTCTAAGTGCTTCAGCTGCCTTCAGGACTACTGGAACAAATCGCTCTCTTCCTCCCATTTCACACCAGTCTTCACATGCTTGGGGTAGACATCCCCCTTAGTCACGGATAGGTCTGAGGCTGCGGGTGACCCTCAATCTGACTTATCTGGGTGTGTTACTAGGAGCCACGGGGGAGAGTTAAGTGTCAGACACACACCAACGGCAGAAGAGCAGCCCTGAAAAAGCCTCAGAAAGCCTTCACACAAGAATGTGTCCTCCCTGAACCCCCCACATATGGTTAAAACTAATCAATTCAAGGATGACTTCAGGCTAGCAGTGGAGCAGTCTAGTGGTCACTCCAGAGAATTCCAAATTATCCTAAACAAAATTTTCCTTATGAGGGAAAGGCTGTTGGGGTGGAGGATGGGAGGGAGATAACAAAAATAACAATAGTTTGTACTTACAAAGCTCTTTAAAGTCTGAAAAGCACTTTACATAGATTAATCCACTATATCCTCACAACAACTCCACAAAGTGGGTAACATTTTTATTCCCATTTTCCAAATGAGATAACTGAGATTTAATGACTTACTAGAGTCAAATAGTTATTTAGTATCTGAACTCTGGTTTTCCTAATTCCAAGTACTAGGTTCACTTTGTGAAAAAGTATGCTACAAATTTTGGGGAGGATTGTTTTTGTACTATTTTTATTGTTTTATTACCTTTTTGCAAACAAATAACAGGAAGGACACCAATAAGAGTTCATAAGGAATAGTACTAGAGATTCAATCCCTCAGGGCTATCTCTAGAGCCTTCAGGAATGATTTTCCTCAAAGTAAATCAATGATTTTAACTCTTAGACATAACAAATAAGAAACATAAAGGTAGAGAGATACAGTGGATAATAAATTGATCCCAGAATCAGGAATTTCTTCTCTGGAAGTCCCTATGCCTCTGAAAATATAGGTCACAAGGTTCTTTCCCTATTGCCTATGCATGTGCTACGTCTTCTCATCCTCAAAAAATTCTCACTTGATCCATCCTTATCCACTTTGTTATCATCCCATATGTCTTCACCTTTTTGTGGCTAAATTCTTTAAGAAAGGGTTTCTGTTTTCAATCTTTTTTTTTTTATTAAAACTTTTATTTTCTAAATATATACATGGATAATTTTCAACACTCACCCCTACAAAACCTTTTGTTCTAATTTTTTCCTCCCTTCTCTCCACACCTTCAGTTGGCAAATGATGCAATATATGTTAAACATGTGCAATTCCTCAATACACATTTCCACAAATATCATGCTGCACAAGAAAAATCAGATCAAAAAGGAAAAAAAATAAGAAAGAAAACAAAATGGAAGCAAATGAAAACAAAAAGAGTGAAAATACTATGTTGTGATCCACACTCGGTCCCCACAGAACTCTCTCTGGGCATGGATAGCTCTCATAATCACAAGACCTTTGGAACTGGCCTGAATCACCTCATTATTGAAAAGAGCCATGTCCATCAGAATTGATCATCATTTAATCTTGCCGTTGCCATGTATAATAATCTCCTAGTTCTGCTCACTTCACTCAGCATCAGTTCCTGTAAGTCTCTCTAGGCCTCTTTAAAATCATTCTGCTGATCGTTTCTTATAGAACAATAATATTCCATAACATTCATACACCATAACTTACTCAGCCATTCCCCAACTAATGGGCATCCTCTCAGTTTCCAGTTTCTTGCCACTATAAAAAGAGCTGCCACAAACACTTTTGCACATGTTCTCCTTACAATCTGTCTTTCAACCTCATCATTCAAATATAACTGCTCTCTCCAAAGTTACCAGTGACCCTTAATGATCAAATCTAATGGTCTTATATGAAACAAGGAAGAATGAAGTGAAATCAAAAGAACAATTTATATTATAACATCAATATTATGAAAATGAACAGCTTGGAAGAATTTTAAAAATCATAAAGAATAAAATTAGCAGAACCAGGAAAACAACGTATAGTAAAATGACATTATAACAACAACAAAAAAAACTAAACTTTGAAGCTGTAAGATTATGAATGACAAAATAACCATCCATGATTCCAGAGGAAACATGATGAATTAAGGTATAGAACAAAAGGTATATATTTGTATATAGTCAACAAGAATATTTATTTTGCTTGACTATGTATATGTTACAAGTTTGTTTTTCTTTCTTTTTCTTTTTTTGAAGTGAGGGTAGGAAGGAGAGAAAATGGATTTTTCATTTAAAAAACTTAAAAATAAAAGGGGGTTACATACTAGAATGTTCTATGTACTTTCTGATGAGGGCACTGTATTGTTATTTTTGCTTAATTGTTTTACTTTATTATAATAGATCTTTCATGGGAGTAAAGGTAATTTAGAAATATTTATAATGTAAAAACAAAAGAAGAGAATGGGCAAAATGCAAAAGGAGGTATTGAATGTAGACAACTTTTTCAGAAAATGTAGCCCTGAAGGGGTAGAGACAAAGATAAAAAGGTTAAAAGAAGACTTTTGGAGGATTTAAATGTATTCCTTTGTAAATGAGAAAGAGCCAGTGATAAAACAGAAATTTGCATGAGAGATTATTATAGGAGAAAGTTCTTGGAAGAAGCTAGAAAGAAGATCAAAGGGATAGCTAGAAAGATTAGCTATGTTGAATAGTACGGTTCTTGGCATAATGGATAAAATACTGGAATCAAGAGGACCTGGATTCAAATCCAACCTCAGATAAACTTAATAGCTGTGTCATCCTAGGCAAGTCATTTAATCTCTCTGCAGCTCTGCTCCTCATCTGTAAAATGAGAACGTTGGACAAAATAGCCTTAAAGATCCTTTCCAAATCTAAATCTATGATACTGAAAGATTTTAAAGAATGGAATCAGAAGTCTAAAAAAATTCACATTTGATTATCATTTTTCAATAAGATAAAGAGACTATGTTCTTCACTCTAAGTATGGGTAAAAGTCTTCTACGTGTATTCAAAAATTGATTTCAAAGTACAAGATGGGGAACACATGGTTAGTAGTTTGGAAAACATATGGAGGTTGTGGTGGATTGTCAGCTCAATATGAGTCAACAGCGTGATATGTCATCCAATAAAAGCTAATGCAGCCTTGGCTGTATTAAAAGAGGCATTGCTTCCAGGAAGAGGGAGGTGATAGTCCCACTGTATTCTACCCTGATGAGTCCTCTTTTGATGTGTTCGGTTCTGGGTACCACATTATATCAAAATCACTGTTAGGTTAGAGAATATCAAGAATAAGGCAACTAAAATGGTGAAGGACCTCAGATTCATATCATTTGAGTAGTTAAAAAAAAAAAACTAGGAATGTTTAGTTTGATTATGAGAAGATTCAAGGGTAAATGATAGTAGTTTTCAAATATCTGAAGGGCTGTGAGGAAGACAGGTTAATCTTGTTCTTTTGGCCCCATAGGTCAAGACCAGAAGCAATGGGTAGAAAATGAAGAGGAAAATGAAGATGGTTTTTTTTTTCTGTTTTCAAAATATATGCATAGTTTTCAACATTCACCCTTGCAAAACCTTGTATTCCAAATTTTTTTCTCCCTCCCTTTCCCCCACTCCTTCCCTTACAGAGAAGTAATCCTATATTAAACATGTGCAATTCTACACATATTTCTACAATTATTATGCTTACACAAGAAAAATCAAATCAAGAAGACAAAAAAATGAGAAAGAAAACAAAATGCAAGCAAAAAACAAAAAAGGTAAAAATACCGTGTTGTGATCCACACTCAACCTCTAAGTCCTCCTTCTGGAAGTAGATGGCTCTCTCCATCACAAGTCTATGAATCAACTCATCTTTGAAAAAAGCCATGTGCATCAGAATTGATTCACTTAATCTTGTTATTGCCATGTACAATGTTCTCTTGGTTATACTCACTTTACTTAGCATCAGTTCATGTAAGTCTCTCCAGGCCTTTCTGAAATCATCCTGCTGATCGTTTCTTATAGAACAAAAATAATCCAATACCTGTTGTAAACATTTTTGCATATGTGAATCCTTTTTCCTTTTTTATGATCCCATAAAGCTTATTCTTACTTAAAACTATCCATAATTGGAATGGGCTCCCTCAGAAACAATAGGTAGCAAAAGAAGTAAATATTAGCTGATTAGATTCAATGGGCAGAAGAACCAAAATCATTAGTAATATTTCACTCTTTGGCCATCCCAGAATCAATTTGGAACCCTTCCTCTGGAGTGTAAAAAGGGAAAGGTAGGCTTCCCACTTTCTTTCATCCTTTACCTAAACTATTTGGCTGCTCACAGACTCAAATGAGATGGCAATCTATTATATACTCTATTCCTTCTGATGAGATAGAAGATCACAGGGTCTTATGGTTTGCCCTGCCTCTACAATTCCAGATCCCCAGATCAGTTGGCCTACTAAGGCACCCTACAGACCTACAGATCTTGCCTTCTTTCTTACCACGGGACCCTTTGGACTTCCAAGCCTTTCCATCTATCCTACGGTAAACTTGTTTTTAGGTATTGTCTCCCACAATTAGAGTGTGAGGTCCTTGAGAACAGAACTGTCTCAGAATGCAGTAAATGCTTAATAAATGTTTTCTCAATTCATTTGTCACTTTGATGTGACTTATCAAGCATAGGTTGAATCAATAGGTTCAGGCATAGATTAGTCATTAGTTTTAACTTTTTAATTCTGAAATTCTGCAAACCTGTGATTCTTCCTTTTATCTACCCTTCAATCCACAATGAATTGTTTTTATATTTAGCATTAACTGGTCTACATTTGCTGCAATGATTTGGCTCCTCTATAGAAATCTTACTCTAAGCTTTGTGTCACAGAGATGATCTTGGACTCTCAAAGGCTACAATAGTAAAAAGTATGCTCTGGCAGATTCTAATAAACTGGAAAGGCTTTGACTATAGTCCCAGTGACAGATTGCTACTTTCAGACTGGTTAAATGTGGAAAAGTTCATCATTAATAGATTTAATTATTTGACCATGATATCTCATGACACAGGAGAAAAAGATAGCTCTATTTGCCTCCCTCCATTAAAATGGAATCATGATATCCATTAAAATGGAATCATGATAGTGCCTATGTGATGAAAAAAGTGACAGAGTATGTTGAGAATCACAGAATTTTCTGCAAGCATTATTTGAACTACAGCTGTTAGACTATTAATGCTGGGGTTCTTAGCCTGGGGTTTGTGAACTAGTTTAAAAAAAATTTTAATAACTATATTTCATTGTAATTGGCTTTCTTTTGCATTCTGCATATTTTATTTTATTTCTGAGGCCATAATTGCTGTAAATAAAACCAGAGGCACATTTTTTAAATTCTTAACACTTTTATTTAAAGTTTTGAGTTCCAAATTTTATTGCCCCATTTCTCTTTTTACTTCCTCCCCTTCCTAAGATCAGCTACAAGTTATACATGTGCAATTATGTAAAATATTTCCATATTAGCTGTTTTGTACAAAAAGACTAGAATAAAAGAAAAAAATGAAAGAAGGTGAAAAGTGAAAAATGGCATGCTCCAGTCTGTATTCAAACAATATTAGTTCTTTTTCTGGAGGCAGCTATTATACTTCATCATTAATCCTTTGGAATTGTCTTACTGAGAATAGCTAAAGTCATTCACAACTCTTCATCAAACAATATTCCTAGTACTACTGTGTGGAAAGGTGAAGAACTTATAGACTAAGCACATATTGATCAGAGACTGTTAGCTAAAGTAGATCAACCCTATAGACCCCAATCACGTGATTTTAGATAAGGCCATTGTAATCATATGTCATAGTCATCCTCCCAATTGATGGACATCCCTTTGATTTACAGTTCTTAGCCATCACAAAAAGAGCTGCTATAATATATATGTGTGTGTGTGTGTGTATGTATATATATATATTTGTACAAATAGGTCTCTCTTTTTTTTTTGGAGAAACATTTTTTTTTTTAATTTGAGGCTAAATGAAATAGATGAACTCTGATTCTCCTCAGAGAATTAAATGGCGCTGCTAGTTTTGTTGTGTATTCAAGAGCCTTTTCATAGATTATTTCATAGAATATTCAGACATTTTGCTTCCTTATCATAAATACTTCAATCAAGATGTCAGTGTTTTAGTTATAGTAAAAATAGGACAGCAGTACCGAAAATGAAAGTGATTACTTCTGAACAGATAGGAAATATCTGGTTATTGATACAGAATGAGGAAGTAAAATAGTGAAAAAAGAAATCAGGATCAAATGCAGCCAAGTTATTTTAGAATCATGTGATCTGGTACAATTAGATCATTAGCTGTTTAGAGAAACATCAAATGACTGGAAGTAAACAACCATTAATAACAATAGCTCCAACCCAACCATTTATAAATAAATCCTGCAAAGTGAGCACAAGTGTATAAACTGGCTTTCATTAAAACCATTCTGAATGTCACAACTCTCAGAGATCATCTATAGGGAATTGCTTTCTGCTATCCACAGACAAATAGCCTCTATTTCTTGAAACCAAATCTGAGCACCAGAAAACAATGATAAAGTCAAATATGCCATGGGACACACACACACACACACACACACACACACTGATAAATATAAAATCTTTATCATGGACAAGCTTTAGCTAGCATTTACTAAAAAAAAAAAGTTATCAATTAATGACAGTAATTTGAAAATAAATAAAATATTATACCTCAATGATTAGTAGTAAGGCATTGAAAAGAGCACTAGATAGGTCTGGTTCTTTAAGAACTGATTCTAATCATAGTTAAACTATTAACTTGACAATCCTAAACAAGTCACTTAATTCACACTCAGATGCAAATGGGGGTGCTAGGAGTAGGGGAAGAGTTGACAAGATGAACTCCAAAGTCCATTCCAGGGCTGTAAATCCATATGCTTATACAGTTGGAGCTGGAAGAAGGTCATCTGGTCCATCCTCATTTTATAGATGGGGTAACTGAGGCCTCAGAGATCATATGACTGCCCAGGGCTACACAGCTAATAAGTAGTGGCACAGGCAGAATGAAAACCTGCCAATACAAGTTTAAGGCTCTTTGTACTGAATTAAGCTGCCATCATACCTATATCCCAATTATTGGATTTTGTGTGGATTTATACTTAAAACATATTATATTCCCTCAGTTGCTCTAGGTACTTAAGATAATCATAAATAATTAATGCAAATTTTCCATTTTTCTTGAAAGCAGTTTTTTTTTTTTTAATTGTAAATAAATATTAAGTCCCACTGACCTGATTGAGAATTTAACAAATCAAGGGCACCACCTTCTGGTGTCTCACAAATATAACGTCTTCCTTTGAGATGATAGTTTGGCCTCATCAAATTTTGGTTCAGATCAGCACGTTTCAGGTAATAAATTAAAAATATATTGAAAGAAAGAATAAATCTTCAGTATCAATCATCCAAACCCAACAACCAATGAGTCAACAAATATTTATAAAGAGATTACTATATATATCAGGCACTGTGTTAAGTGCTAGGAATACAAAGGCCATGAGAAATAGTCTCTTTCCAGAGAGAACGTACAAAATATACAAGATCTATACAAAGATAATATAAAAGGCACTAATGGGGGAAACAGGAAGGGCCTCTTGCAAAAGGCGACCTTTGAGCTTTGTCTTGAAGGAAGCTAGATATTCTAGAAGGCAGAGATAGGGAGGAAGAAGTGAGAGCGATGGATCATTGGAAATGATGAAGAAGAAAATTAGTATAACTGAACTGTGTGTTTTGGAGAGTAATGTGTAAGAACATTAAAGATAGGAATGGGACAAGTTGTAAAGGACTTTGAAGGTCAAACAGAAGAGTTTAATAGTAAAGGGAACAGAGAACCACAGATAATAGTTGTGTAGCAGGATGAGATTATCCTAAGCACTTAGGAGCTCTAGGGGTTGTGTAAAGGATAGACTATCATGAATTATGGATAAGAATTAAACTGCTACTTACAGAGTTAGCTTCAAAAACAAACAGCTTATATTCACAAAGGAAACACACATTAATAAACTGCAATCTTTGTTTCAGATTTAATCTTACATGCATGGTAAATGACATCTAAATTGAATAAATGAATGAAAAAAAAAGCATTTATTAAGTGCTTATTATAAACCCAAGTATTATATTATGTGCTGGGGAGACAGAGACTGTCTCTGTGTTCAAGAAGTTCACACCTTTTAAGAGGCAAGGCATTCAAAAATTCAGCTGTAGTATGTCCAGAAATGTCCCAGTGATCCTCAGGGTACATTAGTAGATCAAATGACAGTGTCTTGAAGTCTAAAGGGCATAGGAAAAAGGTAGATAGTAAGTCCCAGAGTACCTTAAGATAGGACAGGCCAAATGATTAGGTCCAGTAATCCTATAGCCTGGAGGACAGAGGGAAGAGCAGGCCTATTTCCTTGGGATTTTCTTTTTTCCTTAGCAGATGGCAAAATTAAATTAAATTAGGAGTAATAGGAATAACTTTATTTCAAAATACAAATATATTAGCTTGCCTATAGAATGGTACTTTGGCAGATCTATGATTTCAGCATTATGAGTTTATACTATCAAGACAAAGGATGATCCCTTCATGTCTTCATCTTGTCCATATTTTCCCATAAATGTATTAAATAATATTAAAGTCTTCCTCTGTTTTTTTGTATCATAGTTTTTATAGCTAGAAGGGACCTGAGGCCATTGATTCCAACCTATTCATTTTAGAAATGAAGAAAAGTGAGAAATAATGAAGTGGAATAACTTGTCCCCACCCTACTGAGTGTCTGACACTGGATTTGACTCCGGGTCTTCCAGACTCCAAGTCTGGTACACACACTGCATGCTATGCTGCCAATCCATACCAAATACCAAAGTATTCTAGTACTTTGGGAGGAACGCAAGGGGAGGTACTGACATATCCATCTCTTGCTTTCTCTTGTTCTCCTTTTTTAATCACACATATCCTTGATAATGTTTTCCAACAGAGGAGTTTATATATTTAATAGTAATGGTGACAGAGAACCACAAATATTGTATAGCAGGATGAGAATATTATCTTAAACATTTTAGAAAAATAACTTGGGGGTAATGTTTTCATGTTAATGATTTCATAGAAGTTATCTTTGATTACATGCTACATCCTACTTATATCTATCAAGTGTCTTTCCATTGATTTTTAATTATTCCCAAAAGAATGATGATATACTTTTATTCCATTATTCAAAACAATACAGCATTGTGCGGAGGATATCCATGTTTAAAAGATGCAGTGTGGAGTAGAAATAAGGGATCACTAAAAGCAGAGTATTGCATCCCAAACATGTTCCAGCTTGAACTCTTTCTGCTTTTGAATTCTACTCTCCATCTGCAAAACCTAAGCAAGATACAGGTTGACAGATTAATTTGACAAGTGGCTGCCCTATTAGTTGTATGTTATAGGCTGGACAATGAACCTATTTTTGATTCACTTTCTTTTTTACAATGAATCATTGACCTATCTCTTTCACATTATGATGGATTCCCTGAACACCTTATAGTGCTCAGGGAAATTCAAATATTTTCAGCAAATAATAGAAATTCAAATATTTTCATCAAATAGGAGTAATTAGAAAATCTTACCATTACTAGAAAATCTTTTTTTTTTTAACTTGAAAGATCTATATTTTGCATGAGGAAATAGGCTTGGATAAGATTTTGATTTCATTTCAAACACTTGAGTTTTAATCTTTTTTTATTTGCATTGAGATGTTTAAATATAAACAATTAATGGGAAATGAATGGTAAAAGGAAACTGATATACAATTATTATAGCCAATGTGATTTATTTGATTTTCATAATACCTTTATTCTGAAGATCTAAAGAACAAAAATTGTTCACAACACCAACAACCCCAAGACAAAAAAATCTAACAGGGTTTAAAAAATAAAACCAAGAAGAAAGGAATTATAGTTATAGGAGTTATTCAGAACAGATTAAGCCCTTGTTTAGCTAGATCACAGGTGGTATTAATGGTGCTTATAAGAGGCTTCATCTTTTAAGTTGTCTTCCACTCCGCACTTTCAACATTTCCTCTGCATATTCTCTCACTTATTAAAACACCTAAAAATCTCCAGCATCACAGGAATGGAGGATGGGACAATTTAATGATTTAATTAAATTATTAAATACTTAATATGTACAAAGCAGATAGGTAGCTTAGTGGATGAAGCACTGGGCATGCAGTCACGAAGGCCTGAGTTCAAATGCAGCTTCAGACCTTTATTACCTGTGTGACCCTGGACAAATCACTTAAACTGTGCCTTAATCCTCTAGAGAAGGAAATGGCAAATCATTTGAGTTTCTTTATTACAAAAAGTCTATTGTTTTTAGAAAGAAATGACCAACAGGATGATTTCAGAAAGGCCTCGAGAGACTTACACGAACTAATGCTGAGTGAAACGAGCAGGGTGAGGAGATCATTATATACTTCAACAACAATACAATATGATGACCAATTCTGATGGACCTGGCTAACCTCAGCAATAAGATAGTATTGGCCTGCTATGGTCCATAGGCTCACAAAGAGTTGGACACAATTGAATGACTACAAATGTGTTAACCCCTGTGTTAGGTGATGTGGAAGACAGAACAAAATTTAAGATATACAAGTCCTTGCTCTCACAGAACTTATAGTCTAGTAAGGTGAGGCTATGACAGGGATAGAAAATTATAAGAGAATAATCAATAAATAAGTTCACTACAAAGAAGCAAAATGCTACATGAGATTCCAGGTAGAACAGGTCATTAATAATGGGGAGAATTAGAGAAGACTTCATGGAGGAAGCTGAATTTGAGTTGGGTTTTAACAAAAGTAATTAAACAAGTACAGAGCTAACCTATTTTGATTTTATTTTTTTAAAAAATCTAAGTTTGGTTTATTAGAGGTAGACACAGTGAACATATAAAACAGGGTTTCATAAAAATAAAAGAATGAGTTATAAATGAAACAATATATAAATATCCACATTTGAGAAAGAAAAACATTGGCTAAGAATGGAAGAAAATGATTTGACATTAACAAACATTTATAAAAAGCAACTTTGATGCTTTATTAAGTAAAATGAATATGCTAATACAAGAAAAAATATTAGTAAAAATGAGGCTAAGGAATCAAAAGGAAAGCTCACACTTTTCCCAAAATAAGGCATTGGTAAATAATCAAAAATGGTCATTAACCAGTATTCCCAGTTCCTCATAAGAAAAAATAACAGCAAAAAAAAAAAATCTGCATAGTATTTTGCTCCTCTTCTCCAGGACTAAACATTCACGATGCTGTGAAAGAGCCATGGTTCATCTTGTCCCATATTCTGTCGACCAACAAAAGCCAAAACAGAAAGAATTATGGAGTCTTACAGCTTAAAAGGTCTTTGGAGATGACTTAGTAAAAGTAATAATTTGCAGATTCAATAAACATTAAATTTCTCCTACATGAGATGTACTGTTAGATACAAAAGCTATAAATATACAAAGACAAAAATAAGCATCTCTGGCTGCAAGGAGTATATATTTAACTAAAAGGATGCAACAGTAAAGATAAGGTCCACTCAAAACAATGTAAAGTAATTTCAAGAAGAGTTGTTAAAAATTGAGATTAGGAAAGCTCATACAAATGACACCTGACCTGAGCTGTGCTTTGAAGTAGATCAGGGGGCCTAGCATGCTTGTAGGAAGCACAAGGATCCTAGTAAAGAAGAAAACTGAAGATGAAAGTGACCAATGAAGAAAGTTGACTGAAGGAAATGGGAAAGGATGGAGTCAAAGGTACCAACTGAAGGACTGTCTTTGGCAAAGAGGATCGCCTCGTCATTAGAGACTATGCCAAAGAAGGAGAAAATGGGAGATGATGCTTCTGAAGTATAGAGGAAAAAAGGGAACTCAAAAATGAGAAAGCAAGTTCGGTAAAATAATCAAGGTCACACAACCAATTCGTGGTTGATAGAATTAGAGCCCAGATACCTTGAGCCTCATGAGATATAAGGCTACTATGACTAGTGTGGGAAGACATAACTATGTCCCCTAAAGTCAACTAGCTGCTTTTTAGGCCACTTACGCTCTACAATTCATAAATTATCTAAATCTTTTTTAATTCCCTTACATTTTCTACCAGTATCACCTCCTGGAATAGCAAAACACAATTTTATTATTTCATTTTATTTCTCCTAAACTTACCTCCTTCAAATTTCAAAGGATGACCACATTCCATCTTCAGACTTTAAATTTCTTAAAAGTAGGGGTGGAACTTTAGTTTATTTTCTGAAAGAAACCATGGGTAGATCTTTATTAAATGCAAAAGATTTTTAAAAAATCTTTTTAGCCAATTCATCAGATAACTTTTAACATAATATAACAACTGGCTTGCTAAGAGAATTCTCTTAATTCTTCAGTTTGATAAGAGATTTCTCTACAAAATGCTCAGAAAAATAATTATGAAATAGTTACCTTTCAGTTCAGTAATTAAAATACAGTCTACCTGTATTTCCCAACCTATGGGCCACACCTAACAGGGTTGGTATTTTTGTAAGGGGATACAAAATTTCTCATATATGCGTTATTTTAAAATGTATTTAGTTGTGATAAACTTTAAAAGCATTATTAAATCCATAGTGACCTTTTTTTTTCCCAATCAAAATTTCAATGCAACTACAATGTAAGGAATTATTAAATTTTTAAATATTGGGACTTAGCCAGTTTTCTTTTGCGTTTTCAGGAAAATGTGTTTGATGTAGGTACTTGTTTTTAAACAGCCCAGCTGATAGGAAAATCAAGAGGTGGTAAAGAGCTTCAGGGAGGGGAGATAATGGGCAAAGAATAATTATCATGGTAATGGAAGAAACTGGGTTAGTGCAGTCATATTATTACTGAGTGATGCTGATATTACAATTGCCACAAAGTTGTATCTCTTTGATATCAGAAACATCCTTCCATTGTTCAAGACTCACTTCTATCCCAGATAGCCTAACTGGAGGTATACTGTGATAACTTTAGGGCATACAAATAAGTGGCACTTAACTAATGAAGGAGTTGTTTAATCAGCTACACAACAGATTTTCTCAACCACATCCTCAGTAAGTGAGCATCTTATCTTGGCTTTAAGGACTCTATCTAGTGAGAGGAAAACATACTACCTACTGAGACAGCCTATTCCAATTCTGGATTACTATGAAGAGCTCATTTCAACTCTGCACTGTATTGTTAAAGATTTTCTTTCATCAAGCCTACATTGGTCTCTCTGTAATCTCACCCCTTGCACCTTCTGTTCTCTGGGCATAAAAACAAAGCGCCAATGTGGCAGATCTTCAAGTACTTGAATACAACTATCCTGTCTTCAGAGAATTGTAGATTTTCAGCTGGAAGTGATCTCAAAAGCCCATCTCCTTCAACTTCCTGATTTCTGAAATGCAAAAACATAAAATGATTTGGTAGTCATTTTATCCCAGAATCGCACAGGTAGTAGGTGACAGAGCTAAGATAACTCTTATCATCTCTCTGGGATAAACACCGCTCTTACACCTTTAAAGCCTTACACCTTTATGTAAATGGAGGCAATGCTTTCATAAATCATTCCAAAAGACTGACATACCAAACGGTGGTTACCTAGTATAAATAATTTTTTTTTTAAAGGATGCTAGATTGGACATGAGGACCTGCATTCAAATCCTTGCTCCATCATTCGCTATCAGTGGGATCCTAGGCAAATGACTTCCCCTTTATGGACCTTAGTTTGTAAAACAAAGGGGTTGTGTTCATGGATCTGTAAGGTTTCTCCTAGGTCTGGATCATTGTTGAGCAGCCATCACTTTCAACCAATGGACCTCCCTGGGAATTAATTGTGGATTTCATGCACATTCATTATCCTAGTGCCAGGTTAATCAGCACTGTGTAGCACAAAGAGGAATAGGAGGACCTGGGTGTGAATTCTCCCATTTAGTACCTACATAGCCATGGAAAACGTGTGTGCAGGGGCTGGACTAGACAGGTTCCATTCCTAGGGCCCCCAGTGTCCTCATCTGTAATGAAAGGGGGGGAAGGGGGAGAAGGAAGAGGGGGACATCCATAGCTTTTGAGGCTCCCTGCAACTTGATTCCAAGATCTTTAAAACCATTCATCTCTGCGCTTCAGATTCCTTATCTGAGACTCATTGGTCTCTAGGACTCCTCAGTCTAGACTAACTCCTGTGCCTCCATTTCTCCATTTATGACAGGGCAGGACTCTGAGGCCTCTTTTCCAGCTCCAAGCCTTTCCCTCCACGTGCCTCAGTTTCCCCATCTGTAATATAACGGGGCAAAGCTCCAAGTCCATGATCTTCCCCGCTTTGTGCCTCAGTTTCCCCATCTGTAATATAACGGGGCAAAGCTCCGAGTCCAGGATCTTCCCCTCCGCGTGCCTCAGTTTCCCCCTCTGTAATATAAAGGGGCAAAGCGCTGAGTCCATGATCTTCCCCGCTTTGTGCCTCAGTTTCCCCATCTGTAATATAACGGGGCAAAGCTCCGAGTCCAGGATCTTCCCCGCTTTGTGCCTCAGTTTCCCCCTCTGTAATATAACGGGGCAAAGCTCCGAGTCCATGATCTTCCCCGCTTTGTGCCTCAGTTTCCCCCTCTGTAATATAACGGGGCAAAGCGCTGAGTCCATGATCTTCCCCTCCCCGTGCCTCGGTTTCCCCCTCTGTAATACAAAGGGGGCGGGGCTCTAAGCGCGCGCCGCGGGGAAGCCCCTCACTCGGGCCCGCAGGCCTCACTCGGGCCCTCAGGCCTCTCTCCAGCCCCGGCCTCGCGTTTACAGCCGCGGGCCGCGGGTCTCGGCTCAGAGTCCCCGCAGCTCCACGGCCTGCGGCCTTGGGGCCTGTGGGGGGTCATTTCCGCTGCACGTAGGTCCGAGGGCAGAACTTAGGCAGCCGAAGCTTCGCCGCCTCCGCCGCTCCGGTCAGGAGCAGCCACCGCCTCTCGGGACTCCGAGCATGCGCGCTGCACCACCCCGTGCTGCTGCCGCAGTCTGCGCCAGAGGCCCCACCCCCGGACTCGCGAAGGCTCCCATTCAGCGTCGGCAGATTAGCCACACAAAAAATAAAACCAAAACTTATACAGAATAATAACTAAATAACACACAAAACAGTCTATAATACATAGGAATTTATACAATTTCTTAATTTTCATCTTTTTCATTTTTCCAAATAATAAGTGACAAGAGACCATGTCGAAAGTGCTATCACCAACGCGGAATTGGCTTGGCCCCACCGCGCAGCCGCAGCTCCCCTTTCTCCCCGCCCCCGCTTCAGCCGGGAGTCTGACGTGGAAGTAGCCGCCGCAGCCAAGGAGTCTCTGCCGAGGCCCGGGCTGGGGTCGGGGAGCCCGAGGAGGCCGATCGGCCGCGGCGGCGCTGAGGCCTGAACAAGCGTGGTGGGCGTCGGGAGCCGCGCGTTGAGCAGCGGAGAGCCAGCGCAGCCATGGGTGAGACTTCCGGCCGGGGGCGGGTCCGAGGCAGGGTCTCCCCCTTGCGTTCTTATTCCCCGCAGCCCCCTCCCCCCCCTCCTGTCGTGCCTCAGTTTCCCCGCCTGTAAAACAAGGCCGCGAGCCCCTCCAGGTCCCCGTCCCCGCGCCGCGGTGCCCCTTCCCACTTCCCCTGACCCTTCCGGGGCCGGTGCCTCCCACGGAGGGGAGAGAGGTGTGCGCCCTTAGCCGCGCCTCTGTGCGGGGAGAAAGAAGGGAGCGCGGGGGTGGGAGTGGGGGCAGGGCAGAGCTTCCGATAAACTGAGAGGATTTTTGTTATCCGCCCGGGGGGGCCGCTCCGGGGGGGGGAGGGGGAGAGAGCCCGGCTGTCATTGATGCGCTAACTGCCCGAAGAAGGGACCCCCGTCTCTGCGGGGTCGGGCCCGGGCGAATTAAGACCAGTGTGAGCCCCCAACGTCTCCAGAGACCTGTTTTCTCGTCTGCAAAATTGTGACGATTGGACATAACGGACTTTAATAAGGGGCCTTTCCCTGTGTCTCCGATCCTGTAGCCCCGGAGCTTTCAGGGGTTCAGACAGCTTCCATGTGCCCTAACTGGGGCGACTCCCCCCAGGAGTGATAGGCGAATGATAGTCTGCTTGGGGCAGAGCTCCCTTCCCTGCTCCTTCCCCTTCGTCACTATTGGCGCCTGTCTTCTCCTGCCTCTGTTGCCTTCTCTCTGATCTCTGGAACATCTCTTGTGGTTGTTGTGGTTGTTGTGGTTGTTGTGGTTGTGGTTGTGGTTGTTCATTTTTTTTTATTTATTTAATAGCCTTTTATTTACAGGCTATATGCATGGGTAACTTTACAGCATTGACAATTGCCAAACCTCTTGTTCCAATTTTTCCCTTCTTACCCCCACTCCCTTCCCCATGTTCTGTTGCTAATAAATTGCCTTTTGCATTAGTTCTGTGCTGTTTCTCCGGATATTATTTACATATATAGGGAGGGAGGAAGGGAAGGGGGAGAGAGAGAGAGAAATGAAAATATTTGGAAATATGTCAGTCCTTAAGGATACGGGTTGTTTGATTTTAGGTTTGAATTCTTAGGATGCAGGACAATACAGGACGCATAAGTGCTTAATAAAATCTTAGGGAGTCAGTTTTCCTTCATTAGAAAAGACTGAATAAAGGAATAGATAACTACTTGTTGAATCTGTTGTCATTTTTTGATTTGGGATTCCTGGTTTGGGGACTGATTTTCCTAATGGTTTGGGTATTCGTTTGAGATTCTTGATTTGGGTACTGATTGCAGTAGGTGGTCTCTGTTTAGGATTCTTGGTTTGGGTACTGATTGCCCTAGATGGTCTCTGGTTTGGCTACCAATAGCCCTAGATGGTAGGGTTTTTTCCCCTAGTAATTAATGGATTCCAAGATTCCCTATTAACAGCCTTAGTCTTATCTACTGCTCTCCTGGATGTTTGGCAGGTGTCTTACACTGAAATACTTCCAAAATAGAGCTCATTGTTATCCTAAACCTGCCCCTGCATTCTCCCGCAGTTCATTATTTTTGTTCAAAGCATCACTTACTCACACAGTTACAGTTTTAGTTCAAGTCTTCATCACCTCACAACTGGAGTACTCTAATAACCTCCTAATTACTTTTTTTTTTCCCATTCAGACTTTTATACTGTTGCCAACCTCATCTCCCGAAAGGATACATTTGATTATATCACTTTTCATCTCAAAAACTTGGTTGCCCATTGCTTATAAGATAAAAAACAAACTCCTTATGTTGACATTTAGGCTCTCCATAATTTAGCTCTTGTCTACCTTGTTTTTTACTTCCTTTATCCAACCCTACTGTCCACCTAAATCCAACCCAACCACTTCATATCCTGCCTCCAAATGTTTACGCAACCTTGTGGAATTCCTTCCTTCCTGGTCTTTGCCTCTCAAAAGCCTTGCCTTCAAGACATTTAGGTTCCTATGAAACTTTTTTTTTAATCTCTGCAGTTCTAAATGTTCTCTTTTTCAACCTTTCTCTCACAATATATAGTTTTTCTTCCTTCTTTTCTCCTGATTATAAGAGCTTTGAGGATAGGGACTTTCATTTTATCTTGTATCAACAGTACCTTGAACTCGTAAGCTCTTAATATTTGTTGAATGGAATTATACTGGGTTAGTGCATAGTGTTCTTAATCTGAAATCTGTGAATTTCTTTTTTTTTTCTTTTTAAATATTTTATATTTCCAATTTCATAAAAAAACAATTTTTAACATTCCTTTTTTTTTAAATAAAATTTTTCATTTCCAAATTTTCTTCCTCTTTTCCTCCTTTTTTTGTTTTTTTCTTGCTGAGGCAGTTGGGGTTAAGTGATTTATTTGCTCAAGGTCACACAGCTAGGAATCATTAAGTGTCTGAGGTCAGATTTAAACTCAGGTCCTCCTGACTTCAGGACTGGTACCCTGTTCATTCTCCCACTTAGCTGCACCACCTTTCCTCCTCCTTGAGATGATAGGTTAAATAGATATGTAGATATAGGTTACATAAATATGTGCATTCACATAAAATATTTCCATATTAGATAGATTGTATAAGAAGATACAGAACAAAAAGGAAAAAAATTACTTAAAAAAAAAATGAAAATAGTATGTTTGGATCTGCGTTCAGACTCCATAGTTCTTTCTTTGAATGTGGATAGAATTTCCCATCGTGAGTCTTGGAATTGTCTTGGATTATTGTATTGCTGAAGACTTAAGTTAGTCATGATTGATTATTGTACATTATTGCTATTACTATGTATTATGTCCTGGTTTTGCTCACCTCACTTTGCTTCAGATCATGTAAATTATTTTTTTCTGCATTCTAGTTATTTGTCATTTCTAATAGGACCATAGTATTCCATTACATTCATAAATCACAATTTGTTCAGCCATCCCCCAACTGATGGGCATCCTTTCAATTTCCAATTCTTTACCACCCCAAAAAGAGCTACTCTAAATATTTTTGTACATGTAGGTTCTTTTCCATTTTTTATGATCTCTTTGGGATACAGGCCTGGTAGTAGTATGACAGGATCAAAGGGTATACAGTTTTATAGCCATTTGGGCATAGTTTCAAATTGCTTTCCAGAAAGATTAGGTCAGTTGTGAACTTTTTTTTTTAATTAATAACTTTCAGTACAATTGGTTTTCTTCATAATCTTGTCTATTTTGTTTTATGCACTTAAAAAGTTTATTCTGAGAAGGGGTCCATAGGCTTTCCTAGATTGGATCCAAGAAAGATCCACAAAAAAAATTAAGAGCCTTAGTCTAATGGAAAGAGAACTGATTTAGAATCAAAGGACCCACGTTCAAATCCTGAACCTACCATGTACTTAGTTGTATGAGTTCAGCTTGCCCAAGCAAGCTAGCATGGCCTCAGTTTCATTTGTAAAAGAGGTTAGACTAAATGGTCTTTAAGACCCCTTTAAGACCTCCTTAGAGTTGTGATAGTTTGTCACTACAATGCTCAGAAATCTTCAGTAGCATCCTATTTACTTTTCAAAGCTGATGCTGTCTGGCTCTTATTCTTTTATAGAAACTTCTCAGTTGCAACCAAACTTAATGTCTACTCCCTGTTCCCACATCATGCTTATTGTCTTTGCTTGTTGTTCACTAAAGCTAAAAACAGCTTTAAAAAATATCCCAATATCCATTTTAGCCCATAGTAATTTCAACCTCTTCAAAACTAATAGTCGTATTGTCCATATCATTCATTTGGTAATTAATATATTACTTTGTGACATCTTCTTTATTACTTATTGGATAGATGGTACCATTAACTCTTGTCTTCTCAATTAAATAATAAATTTCTTGAGGGTGGGGACTCTTTGGATCTGTTAGATTTCACTTGTTGATAATGACATTGTTGATAATGACACAGCCTGTAGTTTTGCTGTCAGAAGCTGACTTTGACATATTTTTTGTTGTTATTAGAAAAAAATTTTCTTAAAATTGGTCCAGCTGTCATTTGTTAAGCACTTATTGTATTCCAGGCACTGTACTAAATTCTGGAGTTACAAAGAAAGGTGAAAACATTGTGGGGCATTGCCTTCCAGGAGCTCACATTCTAATGGGGAAAACAACATGAAAAAATTACACATACACAAAGGGGAAGGTAAGGAGAAACCTCTTGCAGAAGGTGAGATTTGAACTAAGTCTTGCAGAAAGCTAAAGAACTTAGCAGCCAGAGGTAAGTAGGAAGAGCATTCCAGGCATTGAGAGCAGCCAACTAAAAGGCCAGAGTAGTGTGATGAAGTGTCGTATTTGGGAACAGTAAGGATACCAATATCACTAGATCAGAAAGGATTAAAATGTTGGAAAGGCTCATAGTAGTGCAGGGCTTTGACTACCCCACAGAAGATCCTGAAGGTGACAGGATCCTATCAGGTCACGCTTGATCTTTATGAGAAAATCCCTTTGTTGAGCTGAGTGAAAAATGGATGAATCAGGGGAGAGACTTGAGATCATTGGACAATTATCGCAGAAGTCTAGGTATGAGGGTCTGTAGTCTGTACAAGGATAGTGCCGGAGTTCTGGGAGTGGAGAAAAGGAACCATATAAGAGATGTTAGGACATGTAGGGATGATGACAGCCATAGTTTGGCTATGAGAAGTGAGATAAGAGTCCAGGGTGTGAGCCTGGGTGACAGAGATTGGGGATATCTTGATTATAATCAGAGAGAAACTTGTGAATATTCACAGTCTTGAGTTCACTAAACCAACAATTGTTATTACTTATAAAAACCTTTAATAGGAAAATACTCTTTTAGCATTCATTCAACATTCAGCAGGTACTGTGTGCATGCAGTACATTGATTTTACCAGGTCCTTGGGGAAATGAAAAATTTACGCAATGCTGCTATTAGAGAATGTTGGGATATGACAGATGCACATAGCTAACACAAAATCTTACTACATAAGGACCTTAAGGGGAAGAAAAACAAAGTTTTAGGTGAGGGCAAAGGAGAAAAATTATTTCTAGTGGAGGAATAAAGACGCCTTTATTAGATGTGGAATTTTTTGTTGGGTATTAATGGAATGGTAGGAATTCTGCAGGTGAAAGGGAAGGGAAGTGTGAGCAAAGGCATACCTGCAAGCCTGGAGTCAAAGAGTTGGAACTTTACTTTGGCAGTAAGCCAAGGCCTTACTCAACCTGTTAGGGAACCCTTAGGGATTTCTGAGCAGGGGAGTGTTATGACCCTGGTGTGGTAAAGGACAGATTGGAGATGGAACAAAAGTGGGATTGGGATGACAAGGATCTATTTGAAAGTTGGGATACCATTCTGGGGAGCAAACTGGAACTATGCCCAAAGGGCCATCAAACTGTGCTTGCCCTTTGACCCAGTAGTGCCATTACTGAGCCTGTATCCCAAAGAGATCATAAAGGAGGGAAAAGGACCCACCTGTGCAAAAATGTTTGTACCAGCTCTTTTTGTGGTAGCAAGTTGGGAAATGGCTGAACAAATTGTATTTTGAACAAACTGATTATAGAAAAGCCTAGAAAGATTTACATGAACTGATGCTGAGCAAAACAAGCAGAACCAGGAATACATTGTACACAATAATGGAAAGAATGTGCAGTGATCAAGCTTGTTTCTTCTCAGTGGTTCAGTGATTCAAAGCAATCCCAACAGACTTTGGACAGAAAAAGATCTAAGGAGACTGTGTTCACTTCTTTTTTCTGTTTTTTTTTTTTTTTTTTCTCCCATGGTTTTTCCCTTTTGCTTTGATTTTTCTTTCTAAACATGATCCATAAAGTAATGTGTATTAAAAATAAATAAACTTACTACAATTAAAAAAAAAAGGTGATTGGGATACTGAGGAAGACCAAAGTCTGTCAGATTGATGAGAAGGTTGGATAAATGGTTACGATGCTGCTGCCTTACTGTGAATACAGTGGCACATGGAGTTAGTTTTGCTTTCCATTTTGTAGAAAGGAGGATGTCTGTCATAAGCTCCCTCATCTCTGCTGTCCAAAAGGATTTTCTTTTCTTTTCTTTTTCTCTCTCTCTTTTTTTTTCCTGAGACAATTGGGGTTAAGTGACTTGCCCAGGGTTACACAGCCAGGAAGTGTTAAGTGTCTGAGGTCAGATTTGAACTCGGGTCCTTCTGACTAAAGGGCTGGTGCTCTATTTATTGTACCACCTAGCTGCCCCTGTCCAAAAGGATTTTTCAAAGCTTGTGGCCCAACCTTGGAATTCCTCTTTACTGGTAGACGTCTAGAAAGAACAGTCTCTGCTTACTCTCTTCACTTTTCCCAACTCTGTTATTTGATTGTATCCTTGTAATATAATGATCTCCATTTCCAAACTTTTGCTGAAACTGCTCTAGTCACCAGTGCTCTCCCTATTGTGATCATTGCTTACCTTTGAACAACTCCTCCTTGGTGCTCTGCTTTAACTTGGTTGTTTAACACGTTTCACTCCTGCTCCCTCTCAAGGTGTCCCTTTTTGTCCTCTTCCCACTTTCTAATAAGTAAGCATAGGTGTTCCCCCTCCACACTCTCTAAGCCTTTTTCTCTCTATGTGGTCTCATCTCCTCCCTTGACTTCAGTGGCCATCTTGATGCAGGAGACTCCCAGATCTCTGTCTCCAAACCCAGTTTCTCCTATCAGCTTCAGTTCCCTATTTCAGATGCCATCAGGACATTTCCATCTAGACGAGACCTAGTTGGGGTACCCCAAATTAAATTTACCTTTTCCTCTCAAAACACTCATACTTTCTTCTAACTTCCTATTTTCTCCTGGAAGATACCTTCAAAATCTCAGAATTATTTGGGATCCTTTCTTTGCCTTATACCTGTGTTCAGTCAGATGTTGAGTCCTGGTTATTTTTACCTCAGAGAGATCTTTTCCAATTGCTCCCACTTTTCTATTCCTCCCACTGCCACTACCCTAATTCAGGTTGCCTTTACATCTTGGCTGGAGTATGGGAATGGCCTCTACCCCCAGGCTCCTATCCTTTCCATTTCATTCTCAAACTGCCCTCAAGAAGCTTGTGACTTGGTGGGGAGAGCTGAGATTTGTACACTGCTTTCCACAAGGGAGTGCCCTCAGGCACATTCCTGGTTCTCTGCCTGGTGAAATCCTTTTCGTTTACAATTGTGAAGTCTTCCATGTTCCCTCAGAATTGATTCTTCCTTGTGTGGATCACTCGTGCACTCAGTCATATTCTAATTTGGATTATGATTATTGGCCATAAGCCATCCTCACTTTACTGGCTAGTTCATCTAACTCTCATAGGTTTATATTTGCAGTATCAATTTGGATTCTATAAGACAAATAGAGCTTTTCCTTCCTTTGTCTGTAGAGTAAAATCTGAGAATCAGACTCAGTGTTTTATGGCAGTGCTAACTTTTTTCACTTGTAATCCTTTTTACCCAAGAAATTTTTGCATGACTCTGGGTATGTGGGTCATAAAATAGCAAACATTTAGTGATAATAATTCTTTGGTATACATATATATCATTCATGTATACATATAATTTTACAGTTCATTAAAGAAAGCAAATTTCCTTATTAATGAGATGGATGTGTTTATTTTTACCTAAGGAATTCACCGACTCAAAATTCCTTATGTAAAAATAAAAAAGCCCTTTGAAAGAAGCCATTCTTTGCCTCATTTGCCACCTAACCACAATCCTTGAATCGGACTGGCCTCAGTCAAACCTAGACCTGTTAAAGACTTTAGCTTAAAAAGGCCAAGATCTCTCATTGCATCCAGGCCATCTCCAGTCGTCTTGCTTTGGGTCACTGAGCCCCAATGGCTCTGGAGGGGAAAGTGTGGCCCAACGCTCCTCACTTAAATCCAATTCACTTGTATGTCATGGTATATCATGGTCCTCTTCCACAAGAAAGACAAATATCAATATAAGGAATTAAATCTTAGCAGAATATTTGATACTGTAGGAGGTAGAGCATTCAGAAACCTTTTCATTGTTGCCAAATTTTGTGTGACATCCCACCCCCTCCCCACACACACATTCAGTTTATGTGGTCTTCACCCATAGTTTACGAAGTGTTGTTTTATGGCAGTGGAGAATAGTGCTATTAAAATCAAAGTAGAAATGGATCCTTAGTGGCCATCTGTTGATGTAGACCACAAATTAACACTGTGTTTCATTGTATTTTTATTTTGTTAAATGTTTCCTAGTCACATTTTAATTTGATTGGGGAATTGGCTACTTCTGGTAGAGAAGAATTTTACCTATTAGGAACTCCTTGGCTTCATGGAGCATTGGAAATCTCAATTTCCCAGAAAAAGCCAAAGCAGAGGGATCCTAGAGAAAGGGGTGCTGCTGATTGATGCCTGTTCCTGAGGTTTCTTGGCCTTCTGTAGCCTCCTCTCCTAAAGTTATCAAATAATCTTTGGCTGTGGTGCCTCAGCAGGGGCTCAGTTGCAGTACCCAGTGAGATAAATATGGTAACAGATAAGAGTTGGTTGATGAATGAATAGCCTGCAATTCAGTGAATGTAAGTGGGGGTGATGGGTAATGAAACAGTGCCTTTATCCTTCATGAAACAGAACTTTCCCATAAAGCTATTGAGACATTTTAATTTCCTCTCCCCCTCCCCCCGGTGAAACTAAATGAAACTGAATTTAAAAGTTTGAGCTGTTGACAGCAACATTTGTTTTTTGGGGAAAAAAAAAATTTAGTTGATCCTTTGAAAGGAAAAGCAGAATTACAATCTAATCAAATGTAATTTCTTTTGTAAAATCTAGTCCCCCAAATAATATGGAATTTATTTATTTTGGTAGGTGGCTTTTTCTCAACTATTTTTTCCAGTCTGTTTGGAACTCGGGAAATGAGAATTTTAATTTTGGGATTAGATGGAGCTGGAAAAACCACCATTTTGTACAGATTACAAGTTGGAGAAGTTGTTACTACTATTCCCAGTAAGTAAAACTTGACTAATTTCTAAATCATAAATATAATATAAACAAATTAGAGGAGTGTGGAATAAGATACTTGTCACATATATGGAGAAGGGAAGACTTCATAACCAACCAGGAGATAAGAAGATCATATCTTGAAAAAATAGATAATTTTGATTACATAAAATTGAAAAGGTTTTGCACAACAAAACCAATGTCCAATAGACTTGTGATGGAGAGCCATCTGCATCCAGAGAGAAGACTATGGAGATTGAATATGGAGCACAATATAGTATTTTCACCTTGTTTTTATTAATTTGCTACTTATTGTTTTTTTCTCTCATTTCTTTTCCCTTTTTGATCTGATTTTTCTTGTGCAGCATGTTAAATGGGGAAATATGTTTAGAAGAATTGCACTGTATTGGATTACTTGCTGTGTAGGAGAAAGGGGGAAATGGGGAGGGAGAAAGATATGGAACACAACGTTTTTTTTGCAAGGGTGAATGTTGAAAATTATCTTTGCATCTATTTTGAAAAATAAAAAGCTAGTATTTTGAAAAAAAGCAATGTAGGAAAAATTAGAAGGAAAACTGGGGGAAATTTTTATAGTAAATTTCTCTAGATCAAAACCTAATTTCTCAAATATATTAAAAACTGAGCCATTCCTCAGTTGATAAATGAGCAAAGGATATTAACAGGCAGTTTTCAAAAGAAATCAGATCTATCTATAATCATATGAAAAGATGGTATAATCACTATTGATTAGAAAAAGGCAAATTAAAATAACTGAGGAGACATCTCACATCCATTCAGATTGGCTAGCATGAGAACAAAGGAAAATGACAAATGTTAAGAGGGGCTGTGGAAAAATAGGGACACTAATCTAGCTGATGGCAATGCAAGCTGATCCAACCATTTTGGTGAATAGTTTGGAACTATGTCCGAGGGGTAATAAAAATGTACATAATACCTTTTGATCCAATAATACCAGTATTGGTCTGTATTCCAAAGAAATCAAAGGAAAAGGGCCTGTATGTTCAAAAATACTTATAACAGTTCCTTTTATGATTGTGAAGAATTGGAAATTAGGGGGATGTCCATTAACTGAGGATGGGCTGAACGAGTTCTGGTATATGAATAGGATGGAATATCCTCGTGCTATAAGATATGATGAGGGCAATGGTTTCACAAAACCCTAGGAAAACTTTGGTAACAGCATGGTAACATATGGTAACAGCATTATTGTATTGTGATCAACTATGAAAGATTTTAGTTACTCTGATCAGTATAATGTTACTCTGACCCAAGAGTATTCCAAAGAACTCATGATAAAAAATGCTGTCTAATTCCAGAGAGAGAACTGGAGAACTCTGAGTACAGACTGAAACATAAAGTTGTTTTTTTTTCTTGTCATCCCCCTCCACCCCAACATGGCTAATTTTGAAATAAATATGTTTTGCATGATTTCATATTTATAATTGCTATATTTCTTGTCTTCTCAGTGTTTAGAAGGGGGCTGAAAAGAGGGAGAAAATTTGGGACTCAATATTTTTTAAAAATGTTTAAAAAATTTCTTTTTAAAGAATTGCTGGTTTGTTTTTTCTTTTAGCCATCGGTTTCAATGTTGAGACAGTGACATACAAAAACCTTAAATTTCAAGTCTGGGATTTAGGAGGACAGACAAGTATCAGGTAACAAACAAATTTGTTGTATGGTACTAAGACAATTGTTTAGCTTATTAAATTTAATAATTTTGCAAACCATAAAGCTTATTTCAAATCATGAGAGCTTTTACTTTTGCATTTTCGGCAGGCCATACTGGCGATGTTATTATTCAAACACAGATGCAGTCATTTATGTCGTAGACAGCTGTGATCGAGACCGAATTGGAGTTTCCAAATCAGAGTTAGTTGCCATGTTGGAGGTAAGAAAACCGTCATCCATCTGTGAAAAATGTTTCCTTGTGTTGGGTTACTTTGGGAAGGTGTGGTAGGATTCTCTCTCTCTTTTTTTTCTAAAGAAATAGGAAAAAGTTATTTTTCTATAAAATTGTTTATACTTTTAGAATCTTAGCATAGGAAAGAATTTGAAAAGTCCTTGGTTCATCTTCCTCGTTCCACAGACCATACAATAAATTCCCTGAGACAAGCAGCGGCTTAAAGGCCAGTTATAAATGTCAGAGCTGGGAGACAGGGAAAGGGCAGGTTCACTTGCCAATTGGCAGCACAACCAGCAGAAAACCCAGACCATTCTCCTGGGGCCCAAGTAGCAGGCACTCAATACACTGCCCTGTGTGATCCTGAGCTTTTCCTGTGGGTCTGATATCCCCTCCAAAAGTATTTCTAAAAGAAAAGCTAAACTTTTAAAGGGCATGCCTTCATCTAAGCATCATGTAATAGCTTTACAGTTTTATTGGTTTAACGGTTTAAATTTAAATTTAAAGAGGGAACTTTCTAGAGAACAGGATCAGCCACTGGGAGGTACTTAAGGTTTATGGTCTAGACCATCTTATGTAGGAAGGAACAAGTTTTCCAAACAAAAAGACATTTCCAAGAATAGAGTTGGCTTATATAATATTGTCAGACCATTGTTGGCTGCTTCCTGGGTGGAAATTACAGATTTTATGGCTTACGTCACATTTAATTTCTAAAAGAATTTTTTCAGTTGAAAAGTATTCTTCCACCACCACCACCCCCCCCCCCAAAAAAAAAGAAAAACAAAACTTTTCAGTTTTTTATGAGGTAGCTTCACATTTATAAGAACTTTTAAAATTAAATTCTGTTAGAGGTACAAGGAATTACTCAGTTTCACCCTTTGAATTAGGTATTTATGAGATTTAAATAAATTTATTTCCCACAATCTTATTACACAAAAACTTTTGAATAAGGGATATTTGTGGTAATGGAATTTGACTTGTAGAATCTAGACTAGAAGGGGAGATGTTTTAACCTCAAACTTTCCTTACATTAACAGAAACAAGCATTTTTTTAAGAAGAGAGATAAGATTTATCATTCGGGATTACATTTGTGAAACAAAGACAAATTGTATTTATTCCTTATCTGTAGGAAGAAGAGCTAAGGAAAGCGATTTTAGTGGTGTTTGCAAACAAACAAGACATGGAACAGGCCATGACCCCCACAGAGATGGCAAATTCACTTGGACTTCCTGCCTTGAAGGATCGAAAATGGCAGATTTTCAAAACATCAGCAACTAAAGGCACTGGCCTTGATGAGGCAATGGAATGGCAAGTGTCTCTTCTGCAGAATCTTTACTATTGCGATGATAGCAATAGTGATGTGCTCCTCGTTTCTTGTTTGGTCCCAAGCTCTGATTGGAAGTCTGTATCCCAAGAGATGATGGCTTCTAATCGATCATGGAATAGGACCAAGCCACATAGACCAAACCCCAAAGTAACCTGCAAGACTGTGGGATTGTAGAGCTGGGAAGGGGGAGCCAAGCCACCCCTTGTTTTTTAGGCAAGGATGCTGACTTTTGCACTCCCTGACTGCTATGTCTGTGTGTTAGCCCACGAGAACTCTTGTGGCCATAATTATACTGAAGGGGCTGAGAGATTTTAAATGTGCCCTCCTAAGAGCTTGGTTTGCAGGGGTATGTCTACTACTCTGGGGAGCACATTTGAAGTTTATTCTACTAAAATACGTGTTTTTTTCTTACAGGTTGGTAGAAACGTTGAAGAGCCGGCAGTAGTCTGACACAGGGAAGGTGCATCGGGCTTCCCTTCAAAAGTCAAAAAGAGCCACACACTACCACCAAATGTTAATAGTTTCTGGCATATACTGGACTGACTGAAACACGCATAATATCGAAAATAAAAGTCTTTGTTCAAGGGATATCTTATCTTGATTGAACCAACTGAATGTCTATTCTGTATTATATAATCTTTTCTTTCCTGTTTTGTTAAGATAGAGTCTGTTCATTTGTATGGAATTTCTAGCCAGGTATGGTCCTTTTGAAAAATGCATCCTTGTTGGAATTAAAATTTAATTTTGGAGTTAGTGGCTGTAGGTTGTTTGTTGTAAACACTAATAAAATATTGTAACTGTCACTGTGGAATGGACTCTTTTCTGCTGCTGTTATCCCCTGGCAGGTGGGCCAGACCTGCAGCAAAGCGAAGAGCTGCTGATGGGAAGGGGAGGCAAGTGCTAGAACCCACAGATTGCCCCTCGGGATTGTCTCATCCTTCCTGACCCCATACAAGACAGAGAAGGCTTTTGTTTATAGGCCTTAGAATCACCTTTCAAATAATCTGTAATCAGAACTCTGGAGGCCTCTTGGCAAGGAAAGTACCACAAGTCTCTTAGTGGATGACCCAAAGCTCTTGAGGTGGGGTGCGGAGGGGGTGCTTACTCCTTTATTCTTTCTCTCCTTTGTTAATCACCAGGGGTTTCGCTTTCCTCTTCCCCCTCATCAGGCTAAGCAATAAGGTACAACTGTAAGCAGACTGAATACATAGCCTCAGAAGGGACATTAGAGGTCAACCCCCCTCCTTTGACGTTTTTGGGAACTGAAACCAGATGTAAAATGACCTACCTAAACCCATAGGCAGAGCATTTAGATTCTCCCTCCAAACTCGAGTCTTTCTTTGTCTATAGCATTGTGGGTTTTGGGGTTTTTGCCAATTTACGAGATGTGAGGTCTTGATTTGCTTTTTTTGCTTATTAGAAAGCTGTTACGTTCCCTTAGTTAACAGTATACCATTCTTTTGAGAAGTGTTCCAATCTATCTGTAAGAATGCATAGTAACAGGTCGGCCAAATGCATCCAGTGCGACAGAGCCTTGAAGACAGTATGTAGGTAGTCAGGATTTTGGGAGATGACAAATAAGATAGAATCAATTAAATTTATAAATTGCCTATTAATTAACCTTTGAAATGAAACTGAACAACTCTTCTTAAATGAAGTTTCAATTCTTGTAATCACTGTAAATTTAACATAGTTTGTGTAGACTTCTTCGAACCAGTTCTAAAGTTGTTAATTATCCACATCAGAAAAGGAAATAGCAATAATCCAACAACAGAAATGCGTCATCTCCCAAATTCAGGTATATTTCTGGGAATTGATAATACATCAGACATCGTTATCGACCCTGGAGAAGGCCCAGCTTTAACCTTTCCCCATTTCCTCCTGACTGGGGGTGTGGTCACCTCTGGATTGATTGAAAGTTTTGTAGAGTTGTCCTCTCTGAGCTTGCAGTAAATTCTCATTGAGTTCAGCGGCCAGAGTTTGAGGTTTTAGAGTTCCTGATAGCCTGGAGTGCCTGTACTGAATATCCTTGGACTTGTTTCATACCCATAATACATATACTAACAATTTGAATAAAGGATCTATAGAGCCAAGCAATAGAAATGTCCATAATTCAGTATGAATTAAGGGCTCAGGAGGCCTGGATATTTTAATCCCAACTCTAGCTGTATGATCTTCGGTATTCCAGTAGCCTTGAAGCTTACCTATAAATAACAGATGCTAGACTTAGTATCTAATTCGTTAAATTAAATTGTACTCTGCCAGTTAAGTTGTTTGGGGACAGATTATTATATAAAGAATTGGACAAATTGGATGCTAAGATGATTATTACTGTTAACAATATACCTCAGATATGAAGTTCTCAAAAGAATTGCATACAATTAACCATATGAATGTTCCAACTCCCTAACAAGCAATAAAAATGCAAATCAAACCAGCCCTGAATCATCTCATATCCAGCAAATTGGGAGGAAAATAAAACCAGCCAAAGATAAAAATCCTCAAAGTTACAGGGTTGTAGGATGACAGGTACTGATGGAGCTATGAATTTATACAATTCTCTAGAAAGCAGTTCGGTTATGCAGAGAGTGGCGGAAATGGTCACACTGCATAACACAGATTAAACACTAGATGGCATTGATATAAAGAAAGCTTCCATATACACCAAAAAATTCTTACCTTTTTGAGGTAGGAAATAAAAGATCCTGCTCATTCAGAAATGGCTAAACTACTCATGGATACAACTGAAAATGACTGCTCGAAGATGACTGGATTGGGCTAGATAGACAAAGCATGGAAAGTTAGTTATATAATGTGGTGTGGAGTGAGGTAAATGGAGCTGAAAAAACAATATATAATAACTGCCACGAGGCCAAAGTTTAATTGCCACGAAACACAAAAAATAATGTTGTAAAGTTGACCTCAAAGAAGAGCAATGAGAAGATGCCCATATTCTGCCAAAGCAAAAGGGGGCCCCTGGGTGTGGAACTTTGTATGCAATGACTGAGAGATATTCATCAGTCTTACTGAATTATTTTCTCTTCCTCATAGGAAAAAGTTTTCCGGCATAAGAGACAAAAAGACCTCTCTGGAAGGCAGGTATGGAAAACGTGATATCCCCAGAAGCTGGTTAAAAAGGAACATTCCCTTGTTAGGCAAACACTGGTGCTGCTGATCTGCCTGGTGGGGCAAATGCGTGGGGATTTTTCAGGTAGTGAGATAGACGTTTCCGTGACATTTTAATCTGGTTGAAGTAGCACGGGCTGGATTTTGGTACGTAACGGAGCAAAGCTCACAGCTTTGCCAACTAGTGATCTTGACCTCATTAATGAGAGGCACTATTGACTTTGACTTTGACCTCATTAATGAGGTCACTCATCACACAGAGCACTTGATATCTCTCTAATCGCCTCTGAGTTTTGCCGACAACTCCAGGAAAGAGTTGCTGTTTGTACTAGGTTATTTAAAGGAGGGATCAAAGAGTGGGGGAGCTAATGGAGATCAGCAATGCATCCGTAAATTCTGCTGTGAACTAAGGGATGTACTTTCCCTGGGTTGCACAGCTGTCAAGTGTGAGAGGCAGGCTTTGAATCCAGGTCTCCCTGGCTTCCCAGCCCAGCCCTCTCACAACTGCTGCAGGCTCCTCAGTCTGGTGCTGTCCGATAGGAGCAGAAAAGGCCGCTCAGCACTCTCAGGGCAAAGGACAGAAAAGGAGGAGGAAGTGAACAGCCCGCCTCCCCATGCTTGAGGGGTCAGGAGAAAAGAAACTCAGTTTCTGCATAGACGACACACACAGTTCCCATAAAACATAACAATTTTAATGTCGAGACATTTGCAAATATAGATTAAAAACGAGATGACTTGCTAGCGTGTGATGGGCCACACCGCTAGGTGACAGCTGTCAATCATATGGGGTAAAGGGTAATAGAAATACAAGACGACAATTACATCTGTCAGGCAAGCAACAACACTGTACAAAACGGGCAACTACTACTGGCCACGGGGAAAGGGTCACTGAGGTCAGTGGGCAGTGGGGACGGGAATTTTAAACCGGACCACCGGGACACAAGGCCATATCGGGGCTCTAGGAGAAGTCTGAGGTAGAAGCAAAACTGGCAGACTGAAATCTGACTGGGGGGAGAGATGGCCAATGACGGATCTGCCCGAGTTTCATTGGTATTAGGAACTCCCGGAAGAACGAACTCCTACCTAAGTTGGCACCTTCTCTGAAGGAAGGCTGGGGGTGCCGGGCCGGGCCAGGAGAGATGTGGGACCAGGCAAGTCACCGGACCCCCACCAGCCTCAGTTTACTCATCTGTAAAAAGGGGCTGATGGCGGCCCCTACCTCCTGGGGGACCCTTAAGTTAGTGACTGCAGAGTGCTTAGCACCAGGTAGGGATCGGGATCATTCAATGACTGGCCCCAAGTTTGCCTATCTTACAGGAAGGCCCCGCCCTGCGATCTGTCCCCAGCCCCGTGTAGGGGAAGGAGCGAGATCTCCAGGCAGACGGCACCAAAGGGCCTGGACCGGAGGCCCACGGGAGGGGGGGGTGGGGTGTGGGGTGGGGTGGGGCTCGGGAGGTCTGTGACGCTGGACCGGAAAAAAGATAGCCTGTCTCTGGCCCTAGACTCTGCCCGACCCCAGCGTTTTCTTCCACCACCTCGGAGCTTCCACACAAAAGGGCCCCAGCATCGCCAGACTCACCTTTGAGAGGCCCCGCGAGCCTGGGGGACCCCGACCCGCCACAAAAGGAGAGCGTGCGTAATGTTCCCGCTCTCCGAAAAGGGCGGCCGCCCCCTCTGCACATGGACGCAGGCGCACAAACGCAGACCAGGGGCAGCGGGCTTTCAGCGCTTTTAATGTTTGAAACCGCGGGCGCGAGGAGCGGTCCCGTCCCCGGGCACAGCGGGCGGGCTTCACTCCACCATGGCCAGGTCGCGCAGGCCCTGGCTCCGAGGCCTCTTGGCCTTGTAACCCGGCCGCAGGAACTCGATCTTCCTCTTCTTGGCCTCGCTCTTGTTCTTGTGCTTCTTCATCTTCTTCTTGGCCGCCACCTCCGGGTTAGTGACGAACTGCAAGGGCAGAGGGGGTGCGATGGAGGGAGGGGCGGGGAGGGGCCCACCTGGGGAGGCTGGCAAAGGGGAGGGGGGAGGGGGGAAAGTGGGGGCCGGCCTTGGGGAACCCCCAGGGGGGAGGGGCCGCAGACAGGGGGGCAGGGGCGGGGCCAGGCCTCACCTGCATGGCTTTGCGCTGGAGCCGCAGCGCCCTCTTGTCCCTGGCCCGCTTCTGCACCGAGGCGAAGGCCAGCGAGAAGGCCTCCAGGCCCACCATCTTCTTGAGCAGCTCCAGGATCTCCTGGGAGAGGTTCTTCAGGGAAGGGTCTGCTCATGACAAAGGGACACACAGGGCCATGGGGTCATTCCCCGCCGTGTGGCCCAGAAGAGAGGCCGGGTCTCTGACAGGTGCGGGGGCTCCAAGGAGTAAAGGGGATGACTAAGCCCACCCCGACCGGCCCTGGGTGCCCAGGCAGAGGAGGCTGCTGCACAAGGAGGGATGGCTGGGCTAGGAGGCAGGGGGACAGGATGGAGAGGAGGAGGTGGGCAGCCCTTCCCGCCCTCCCCTCCATGGGGCCCTGGGGCTGCAGACCCGCCCTCCCCCAGAAGCCCCCGCCCCCTGCCCCGCTCCTCACCTTGCTCTGCGTAGGTGCTGTTCAGCTCCCGGAAGAGCGGGGCGAGGATCATGGGGAGGAAAGGCCGCACCTTGTCCGGTCCCAGATCAAGGGCCAGAGCCCCAAGGAACTTGAAGACGCAGGTTCTCTGAAAGCGCAGAGTGTGGGTGTGAGCCGGCAGCCGGGGATGGAGGGTGCAGGGGCCACCCCCAGGGCCTGCCGGGCAGGAGCCCACGATCCCTTCTTGGAGCCCGCTTTAGAGGCCCCACGGCCCAGCAGCAAGGGCTGCAGAGGAAGTGAGAGTTCGGGGCCCATCTGTCTCACCTTTAAAGGGTTTTTGGGCGAATAGGCAGCTTCTCGCTTGGCCATGACAGACAGCTTGTGGATCAGCCAGAACAGGTTGGCGGGCCTGCCGAGCTCCTCCTCCGCCCCAGCCTTCTCCGCCGACCCGGCCGCCTCGTTTTCATCGTCGGAGGCTTCTTCAGACGGCCCGGGCCGGTCCTCGCTGCTGGCGGCCTGGGACGTTTCTGGGGCGGCCGCCTCCCCGGTCTCCTCCGGGGCCTTTTCCTTCTCTGCTGCATGGAGCACCAGCAGATAGATGACTTTGGCCACAAACAAGAGATTCTTAACGATCTTTAAGAAAGAGAGAGAAATGCACATCAGCTTCTTTTCTCATAAGGCCCTAATGCCAGGTCTCCTGATCTGCGCAGTGACTCCCAGACCTTCACACCGCCCTTGGGAAGCTCAATCTGGGGGCCAAGCCTGGGCCCCCCACGTGTAGGAGACCCCAGTGATGGGGCAGGAGTAGGGCTCTCCTGCTTGAGAGATCCTCCCCAGAGGGTGAGCTTCACCTGCGCTCCGCTGTTTTCTGAGGGCAGAGAGGGGCTGCTTTTGACTCTGCACCCCAGCATCGAACACTCCCATGTACACTTTTGACATTCATTATATGAAACTTCTCCTGACAAAGCTAAGCTTGCTAATAGTCATTCCCACTGGAACAAATGAAAAAGAAATTTTTTGTCGAGCACTTTCTAAGTGCCGAGGGCTGGACGTGCAAAGGCAAAGTAAAGGGAGACCTGACCACCAATGGGAGGGGGCCCAAGCTTAAGAAGATGCAGCGTCTGGGCCACCAAAACCACAGAAGCAAAAAGGACTCGGAAACAAGAGACGGCCTCCTTTTAGCCAATAGGAATCCGAAGCCCTTGGCCACCAATCTGCCCGTCAGAAGGGGTTCAAAACCTTCTGGGAAAACTCTCTAGGAGAAAAGGGCCTGTGACTCAAGCCCCCTTGGAACTGTCCTTCCTTCCCCTCCCTAATCACTGCATCTCATGGCTCTCCGCTAGGCCCTGGCACGGACTCTAGCAGGTGAAGAGGAAAACAGAAGGCAGCCACGGCCGCTTCTTTGTCCTCCTGAAACAAAAGGTTTGCTAAGCTCAGGGCTGAAATGTGCGGTGACTCCATTTATCCACTGGAGGGGCAGAAGGGAGGGAGACCCTGCTCTTGTTTTTGGGTCACTCTCTTTGCAGCTAGAGCGGCTGAGGATTTCAAGAGCTGCCTCTGACACAGCCTGGCCACGTGACCCTTGGCCTCCGTCTGCCCAAGGCCATAGGCAGTGTCCTTGTCCCCTGCCCTTTCAGCAACTCTGACTGACTGCAGAATGCATCCCTCGCCACACTAACATGGAACTTTTCCATCCCCAAAGATGCCGGGCTGGGCTGAGGAGGGGAGAACACGGCAGGTGAAGGCAGCTAGAAGCCACAGGCCCCAACATGGACTCGGCCGGTAAAGCTTCGGGCTCTTGCTCATCATCCTGGCCTGTGGGTCACCAGAGACGCTCCTCCCCCACCACTTTACAAACAAAACCTGGAGGCCCGGGCTGCTGAGGCTCTCTGGCCAGCCCACTATAACAAAAGTCAAGTGGCTATCTGAATGACTATCTGCTACCCCAAAGGCAGAACGGGGTTTCCTTACCCCCGTTTACTTTACAAAGGGTCAGGCAGAGATGGCTGGGTGGTGCAAAGGAGAGCATGCTGGGCCTGGAGCCAGAGGGCCTGGGCACCAGTTGGGCCGCTAATGCTGCTTAGCTGGCTCTCCTTGATCTGCCTCAGTTTCCTTACCCATCAGAGAGACAACACCTCCACCTCCCAGGGAGTCACAAGACCCAAGGAGATACCCTAGACAAGCCGGCAGGGAGACCTGGCTGCCCAGCCACCCTCTGTGTGACCAGTGTGCCTTGTAGGTAAAGGAGCTTCCCAAACAAAACCCCTCGGAACCAGTCATGTCCCTTGTAGATGTGTGAGTGGGCAGCCAGACATGCCCAAGTGTACCTGTTCAGAGCATTCTCATTCCTACCTGTTCTCCCAGAGACAGATCCAGAAACTTCGACTGCAACTGAGAGCAAAAGGCTAAAGCCAATCTTTTCATCTGAAACGACAAGAAAGGTCGGGGCTGTTTTAGACATGGTGCTCCCCCCCATTGCTGACCCCCAAGGACCAGGCATGGTGCCCCCCACCATTGCAGACTCCTTCAGAGAAGCCCACATAGCAGGTGACAATCATCCACCTCCAGAGGTACGCACACAGAAGTGCTCGCTAAATGCTCCTCCCTTCTCACAGGGTCAGAGAAACCCTTTGCACACGAGAGAGAGAGAGAGAGAGACACTGCGGAGCCTGGAATCAGCAAGCTCTGGGTCTGGCTTCCGGGCCCGTATGGGCTGGAGGGCCCTGTGCAGGTCATTGGGCCTCGGCTGCCTCTTCTTCTACAAAACGAGATCACTAGCCGTAGCTCTCAGGATCCCATGACCATTAACAGTGGTGACAGCTCATTACTGATACAGCTGCCCAGGCAATAACGTGTGCAGAGTGCTCTGCAGACTCGTAAGCAATGCGCGAGTGCCGGTTATTCACTCGCTCACCCGTGTGTCAAACCGACACAGGTTTCTTAGAAAGATAACAAGCACGGGACCACACACACAGACACACACACACACACCCTGGGCCCCTGGACTTCTGTGGTTTCTTCTCCCTCCCCAACAGCACTTTCTGTCCTGCCTCATGCTACAAGAACGACAGTCACACACAAGGGCCTCTGGGGAGACATCAGGGGGACCCCCAGGGGGAGAGAGATTTCCCGTGACCGCCCCTCGACATCTTACCTTGTGATCCAGTTCCTTTGTGAGGAAGTTAAGGGCCACTGGGCCTGACTGCTTCTTCTTAGACTTCTGGGCAGCCCACCTCTTAACCAGGTCCTCTGGTTTGCAGGAGGCAAACAACAATCCAAAAATCTGGGCTGAAGTGAGCCATACCCAGCTGTGGGGGTGTGACAGGTGGGTCTGGATGTGACCTGTGCGGGGAGAGACACTTTTTTATTCTTTATCGCTAGCCCTGTGGGGAGCTGTTGGGTTCCACTGGAAGTTAGTTTGAGCATCCATCCTAAGTGATCCCGGGGAGCTCGGTGCAAAGACAACAAAGATGGCCATTTTATAACTATGGGAGTCATGGCAGGGGTGTCTGTCCACATGCTCGGTAGAAAATAACACGAGGGTCTATAGGCACAGGTACAGCCATGTCCACACGAGCTAGCTTCAGCAGTTCCCTGAGAGTTTGGGGACCTCTGGTATCCATGACTCCTCAGAGACAATTCATCACAAGTGGACCCATCCCTTTGTCTCTGGGGTCCTTCCAGCGCCGGCCCTGTCCCTATTTAACAGTCTCGCCTTGGTGCGTTTGCTCACAGAGGCTCCGGCTTCATCTTCTGACCTGCCATCCTTGTCTCTTCCCGCCCCACTTGCGGGGTCTCAGTCTCTCCAATGAAGGGCTGTGTGCCCTGCAGAATGCCCGCCTGGCAGTGGCTGGCATGCCACACCAGCACTCCCTATACCCTAAGGAGCCTCTGAATGGTGAGGGAGGCCTTGGGCCTACTGAGAAGGGTGTCCCAGGGTCCCCCAGAAACATCGGCCCCCCCGGGGCAGCCACCTTCGGACTGAAGCCTGCGAGGCTTCTCCTGCCAAGGAGCCGAGGATGTGGGGGATCTGAGAACAAGCAACTTACTCCAGATGTTGTTCAGACTCTCCGGATGCTTGGTGAGCTGGAGAAAGTTGGACTCCTTGATGAGTTTAGTGATCAGGGTGAGAAAACCAAAGAGAAGTCTGTCTGACGCTTTTTCATCAGTTTCTTCAATGAGCTAAAAACCAAACCCAAACACGAATGAGGTCATTCCGAGAAGGACAAGACAAGGCAGGGGTGTATGCAGAGTGCGGCGAGGCTGGCCCCGGGCCTGGCAGGGTCACACCGTCCTCCAGGCTCCCAGGCCAGACTCTCTCCACAGGCCACAAGGCCTCTCCTTTAAAAAGTCAAAATAATAATGAAATGGACCTTTAACTTTAAAGCTCCTGACTTCTTTTTATTACTAAGGAATACTGAAGGCCAGTGATAAGCTGGATAATACATACGTACAGACAGTAATGTGTCTCTTACAAAAGGCCTCAGGGGCATGATATTCCCTTCATCCAGCCCCCTCATTTTATTTCAGATCACGGAAGTTTAAATAAAACGCAAAGGCCAGATGGACGGACGGACGGATGGGGGATGGAGGGACTGAAGAATGAGCACTCATGAAGCCCTCAGTTCCGCCACATACTGTGTTTGGAGCTGGCCGTACAAATACAGGTCAGAAGCAGGAGGGCCCTGGCTCACAAGGGGAAGATAATCCCCACAAGGGAGCAGAGACCAGGGAGGGCTGCTGTGGCCTGCAAAGTCCCAGAAGGACAGGGCTAACGTGCACAGAAATGATAACTGAAGCAGAGACTAGATGAACTCCCTAAGGAGAGAGAGTGGGGAGCCGGGGACCGGCCCATAGCGGGGACTAGGATTTTCTGACCCTAATGCACTGGGTATCTGTGCCAGGGGGGATGCTTTTCTTTCCCAAGGGACAGCTTTCACCCACCCCAAAAGAAACACATAGATAGGAAGCTTTTCTTGCACAGCAGACAACTTACATCCCGGAGCTGGGAAGGTTCAAGCTCTCTCTCGATCACAGGGAGGACCGTCCCAAACCTCCTCTCAAAAGCTGGGCCCTCGGTCTCCACGAAGAGGCCACAGGTCTGGGCAGCCAAGCGCTTCTGCAGACTCTGCCGGCGGGAGAGAAGGCCCCAGACGGTCAGTGGCTGCCTCAGGGTCAGGGCATCCCTGAGACCTCCCAACAACTCGGGGCAGGCGGCCTCAGCCACCCAGACAGAGGCACTCCCATTGCTGTTTCTCGGGCTTTTGACAAGTGGGGGCCCAGGTCTGTGATCTCATGGGGTTCTAGTGTCCCCCATGTACCAGGCCCTGGGCTGGCACTGCTGGGTGCTGCAGCCAGAAGAGAGATGCCTTCAAAGAGCTTCCATTTTACGGGGAGAAGGGGAGGACATGTAAGACTCTGTGGGTAGAGCCAAAACCAATCCAAAGGAGGCAGGGTTGGATCCAGGGCAGGGAGGCCAGCCCAGGGTCAGGCAGAGCCGGGAACGCCCGCCTGGGAGCCCGAAGCTCCTTCCACAGAGGGCCCGGCTCAGGGTGTGCTCGCTCACTAGAGGACCCCGCCCCCCACCGTCCCCCCGCCCCCCCAGCGGGCCACAAGCAGAATGCACTGAAACACTCCCTACCTTCTGACTCCCAAACCACTTGACCACGAGCACGTACATCAGGTCTTTGTTCTCCAGGCTGACTTTACTGAGCAACAGCTTGATGGCCATGGAAGCCATCTTCTTACACTTGGCAGAGTTGTCGTTGATCATCATGAGGCACAGGGGAACGAAGAAGAGCCCGCAGTTCTCGTGGAGCAGCCCCTAAGAGAGACGGGAAGAAGCAGGTGTGGGCCGGCGCTTCCTCCCTCACCAGTCTCAGCCCAGGCCCAAGCCCGCTCTAGTTGGCGTTCCTTACCTGCGGGAAGGTTTCAAACAGGTGGGCAATCATCTCCAAAGCAGACTCTCTCCCCGCCTCGTAGTCATAGCTAAGGCAAAGGCAGCAAGCACAGACGTTAATATCTTCAATATTTACTCATTTTAAAAGAAAATCACAGAATCTAGGTTTAAAGGACCCTCTGCGCCCCCTCATCCAAGATACCCCTGAGAAGTGTCCTCCATGCCCCAAATTCTCCCTCTCTTCCCTCCACCGCTGGCTCTTCTGCAAGAACCCTTGTTCAACCTTCCCGACACTCACGGGCTTCCTTCTGAGAATATGCCCAATGTATTTTGTATCCAGCTCATTTGGACATAATCTGCTGTCTTCCCATTAGACTGTCACCTCCTCCAAGGCAGAGAGCGGTTTTTTGGCTTTTCTTTGTAACCTCAGTGCTTAGCAGAGTGGCTGGCACAGGGTAGGTACTGAATAAATGCTTAAGTAAGGTCACGTGATGATCAACTATGGTAGCAACGCCGTGATCCAATAGATTTGAGATAGAAAATGCCATAGCCAGAGAGAGAACTTATGGAGACCGAATGTGGATCGAACATAGCACCTTTATTTAAATCTGTTTGCCTGCCTTTTCTTTCTCATGTTCTCTTTTAGTCTGATTTTTCTTGCACAACATGACTAGTAGGTTTAAAAAGACTGTGTGTGTGTGTATATATATATATATATATATATATATGATCTATATCAGATTGCTTGCTGTCTTGGGGGTGAAGGGGGGAGGATTTGGAACACAAAATCTTATAAAAACGAATGATGAAAACTATTTTTACATGTATTTGTATAAAATGCTACTGAGAATAATAAATATGTAAAGATTAGTGAAGACCAGACCCAACAAAGGGGCTGTCCAGCCTTAGCCTGAGGCAGTGTGGGATTGGAAAAAGAAAACTGGCGCCTGCATCTGAGGCCTGCCTTTGTCAGTTACTTGACAAGGTGATGCCAGGTAAATTACCTGACTTGAGTAACTTGAGAGAGGGTAAGACCCTCTCAAAGGTCTGATGAGTGACCAACACTAGGTGGCAGCTTCTCCTTCCCCTACAGAGCTGGGCATCCCATGATGACTTCCTAATTCCGTTACACTTCCAGGAGCCTCTAAAAAGTAAGTTTTTCCTGACATCAGGCCTAGAGTTGCTTCTCTGGAACCTCGATCCCCTGCCCCTAACACAGTTTCCATTACTCTGTGCCATCCTCACAATCTTTAATTGAAGATACTAAATTTAAGCTACTAAAAACAAATCCCAATCATTTCCTTAAATATTTTTAATACAATTTCTTAATTTTTAATCCCTTAAACTGTCAGCTGCTAAGTGGCCTCACATATATTCACGCCTCAGATTCCTCAGCTGTAAAGACTGAATGGTCCCCAGGTCCTCCAGCTCTCATACCCCAGGGCAGGCCATCCCTCCTACAGCTTAGCCGCCAAGGGCTGGGTTGGGAGGGCCAACGGTTTATATAAACACAGGCCAGGGGGAGGTCAGCCTAGATAATGGGTGGTGGACAATGGAGTTCATGAAACAATCCACACTTACTTAACTACAAAGATTATCCGGGTTACTTTGCCATAATTCAAGCTATGTGGATCCATGGGAAGCGATACTATCCCTCTAGTTTGCCACATCCACTAATTAAGACAAAGCAAGGAAGCCGGCTTTAAAAAGTTTATCAGGCTGCACCTCAGAACAAAGAGAGTAAACAAGAAAGTCAAGTAGACGACAGCCTGCTTGGAGACTTCTGAAACCTCACACTGCCATTTCAAGGATGACCCACTTAGATGGAAGGAAAGCCCACAGACATGGGCTCCAAGGAAAGAGCCTCACTGCGGGGTCAGAGGACCAGGGTTTCAAACCCATTTTGAATACCGATTACTCTGGGGCCTTGAGAAAGTCTTTGTTTTTATATTAAAAGGAGGGAAGCGGATTGGATGGTTCCTGAGACCCCAAGATCTTTCCAGAAGCTGTCGCTTATGCTCTAACTTACTTCAACTGAGCCAGCATGAACTCCAAGTTGGATTTCAGTTTGGGACCAATAGGGTAGTCAAGGATGTATTTCAGATAAACCTGAAAACAAATGGATGAAAACCAGGAATTAGCCTCTCCCACACACATCCCACTCCAGGCTTGGCCCAGAGATGAGCCCAGGCTCTAGAAGGTGATGCCGGCTGACCACAAGTTGGAGGAGGGCCTGGGCCAGGAAATGGGTCGGCCCCCGTGGGCCCTGCCGCCCCAAGCCTGGGCCTTCCGTGGGTGGGGCAGAAAGAACTTGCTCAGGCTAAGGGACGGAGGAGGCAGGGTCTGCTTCAGCAGAAGGCCTGGCCACGTGCCGCCTCTGGCTCCCCGTGCAGTCCCCGGCCGAGTCTCTCCCTCCTCACACACGTCCCTGTCCCTCCTGGCACCTGTCTGAAGAGGAATCTAAGTGCAAGCTCTGCCCCCAGCCCCGGAGCCATAGTGGCCGAGCTTCCGAGGGCTCCGAGCTCTGCCCTCCATGATCTCCTCTGAGGTCTGTTCCTGCAGAGGTGCGTCCCTTCCTCTCTTCCGTAGCCATACATACGAACAATGCATTTAATGAGCTTTCACAAATGTAGGCACTAACAAGCGGCACCGAGAGCAAAAAAGATGCTCAATCTTACAGACTCCTGGCTGCACAAGGTCAGTGTACAAGGTTCTGCTCATTCTCTAAAAGTCAGGGCCCAGCTGCCGGCCGGGGAGCGTGTTGCCGCTGGCCTTCAGGAAACCCTTCAGTTACTCTCTACCAAAACCCAAAGCAAGTGGACAGAGCACCAGCCCTGCAGTCGGGAGGACCCGAGTTCAAATCTGGCCTTGGACACTTAACACTTCCTGGCTGTGTGACCCTGGGCAAGTCACTTACCCCAATTGCCTCAGAGAAAACAAAACAAACAAAAAAACCCCAAAGCAAACAAACAATAAAAAGGTCGTACCCAAACCAAGAACATATAGCAAGGACTCTTTAGAACAAACCTGTCTACACTGGACTCTGACTGGTTCACTTTGTCCAGTAATTGCAAACTGGGACACTTTTTTCATGACTTCATCAATTTCTGGGACCATCAATTTTCTTGACAAAATGGCCTAAAACACAAGAACAGACTCGTTACTACATAGAGAAGGGAAAATGCACTTTTTGTGTAGAAGCCTGTACACTTGGTTTTTAGACTCATTTCAAAAACCCTTAAGAATTTAAGTTCGCAACTACTGCAACACAACAGAAGAAATATGTAACTCAATTTTACTGAACAACGTGTATTATCATTTAGAATTATGTTAATAAAGTGTCTAAAATGTCCGCAACTTTTGCCCTAAAAATCCCACAAGCAGACACATATGCCAAGGGAATCAAAGCTGGAAAAATGACCTGAAGTGAGCCAAATATTTACGGCAACCCCGGTACAGGGAACATGACCGGGCGGTAAGAAACAGTGGCTGTGAGGATGCAGGGGGGCAGGGAAGGCCTTGCCACGGGCCAGGCCAGCAAAGCGAGGCACGTGTTTGGATAAGGCAGACGCCCCCCGTAGAGCCTCCAGCCTAGCAGGGGCGGCCTAAGGCAGCTGGAGGTGAGCCGCTTTGCAAAGCGCTTTAGCTACGGGGACTTACATGGGAATAGTTTATCTCCCAAGCTGAACGATACGTTCTCTAGAGTCTGTGCAAGCATCAGGCCGCGAGGGCCCTGCTACAGCACAGAGTGGGAATGGGGGCCCCACGCACCTTCAGGAGCCCGAAGGCGGTCGCCTGGCGCGACGAGTCGTAGATGTCCTCCTCGGCGTAGGCCAGCAGGACCTGCAGCTGCTTCTCGGTGATTTTGTGGCACTTGACCTTCTTCACGAGGAAGGTCACACACTGAAAAGGAAAATCCAGTGCCACGGATGAGCAGCCCGCCTCCGGCAGCGCGGCGACAGACGGGCCGAGGGCCGGGCACACGGAGGCAAGCTGTCCTCAGAGCTCAGGCGGCACAGAGCGGGTGCGAGACACACACACCGGGATGGCAGGACCTTCCTGGGGACGGCAAGCTTGACACAAGCCGCAGCCACCAGGCCCACCGCAGGGCAACAGAGACTGGAGAACGGAGGCACTGGACGGGAAGGCCTAAAGGCCCAGCACAACCAGCCCCCAAACGGGTGAGTCTAGGGGGGCCCTTTGGGGACAGCCCGGAGCAGGGCAGGCCCTGGCAAGGCTCCCTTTCCTTGCCACGGCACAAAGAGTTCATCTGGCTCCTCTCTGCACCTTCTCTGCTCTCAGGGAGCCCCCGACACAACGGTGCTGCTTCTGAGAGGCAGGTGACCGTGTCCCCCTTCCTCAGAAGCACAGATCCCACTGCCCCCTGCTCCCTCACCTTGAAGCAGTTGACGACCAGGTGGAAGTTCTGGCCTCTGGCAGCCCCGAGCCTGGCGTAGTCCTTGAGCAGAAGGAAGAGCTGCTTCGTGAGCTTCTCCGAGTTCTCCGTGATGGAGGGCAGGGGGAACTTCAGCACCCAGATGAGAGACTGCAAGGCTCCCGTGATGACCTGGAGACAGCAGTCAGGTTGTAGAGAAATCCCATGGCCAGGCCCATGCTCCCCAGGGGGTCACACAGCCCTCAGCCTTCTGGGCAGTCCCGAGGGGGAACTCCCCAAGGATGTGACCACAGGTCCTGGCCCTTCCTCTGCCGCAAATACGCCAGGCGCGTGGGCAGACCCAAAGCCGCGAGCGTGGCGGGGAGCGGAGAGGAGGGCATGATGACTCAGGGCCACCAAAATCTCCTTGTTATCAAGTGCCTTTTGTGTGGTGCATTCAGCCTGGAGAACCCTCCGTCCCAGGCCCACCCTGCAAGGAAGCTGGGCTCTCACTGCGGTGGGTGCACAGCCCTGGCCCTGCGGAGTCCCAAGGAGGCAGGAGGCCTGCCGCTGTCTGGACCAGGGAAGCAAACATGGCCTCCTGCCCGGACTGCCCCATCCATGGGGGTGACAACTGCTGCTCCTCCTGGGGCCCTCAGTTTGCAGCCTGCTGCATCCATGGTGGGCGGGAGCAGCAGCCAGCCTCCCAGCACTAGTGCTACCAAAGGAGCGCCTTCCCCGCCATCCAGATGGTCCTTAGAAAGGGAACTCATCGATGAGGACGTCTGTGCTGGTGAAAACCTACTTCCTTTGCATTTTGTTTTCTTTCTCATTTTTTTCCTTTTTGACCTGATTTTTATTGCGCAGCACAATTGTATGAATATGTATATTGAATCTGATATCTATTTTTAAGATGTTTAATATATACTGGATTGCCTACCATCTAGGGGAGAGAGTGGAGGGAAGGAGGGAAAAATTTGGAACAGAAAGTTTTGCAAGAGTCAATGTTAAAAACTTTTTCGAAACTAAAAAGCGTAAAAAAAAAAAAAAAGAAAAGAAAAAAAAAAAAAAAAGAAAGAAAATCCACTTTCAGAACATGCTCCAAGCTGCCAAGCTCTAACCTCTCCTGAACCTCAATGACAGAGGGAAGACTCAACAAGGCAGCCTCACTGTGTCCTTCCATGTGGGTAACTTATGGCCCCACATAAGCAGCAACACGGGCAGAAGCTGAGAAAAGAGGGACCTGGTCGGCTTCCCCCTTGGGACCTCACAGAGCCCCAGCTCACACTCTCTGTGGCAAAGTGGGCCGGGGCACCCCTGGGGGGCTCAGCAGGGTTGGCAGAACGGCTTGTCCCTCCTGCTGCTGTTTTTCTTATTCTTTGTTTTCAACCATTTGAGGATTCTTTTGTATTTGGCATAATGGAGGCCTCACAGGCAAGAGTTCAGAAACAAGGGCGACAAAAAAGCAAAAAATACTAATTTTTTTAAACATTTAAGTTCCCCTATATGAGATAAATTCAAGGAGTAATAGTGACTGCAGCCACAGAAACCTGGCTCCGATTGTGTGACCGTAGGAAGCATCATTCCCCGCCCCCCATTCTGTAAAGCAGAGGGACGGGTTGGATGAGGCTCAGGGTGTACCCCACAGTTACCCCACAGTCCCCACTGGGTACCCCAAGCCAACCTTCCCACCGCTGGGAATCCCAGGCGCTCTGGTGCCCGAGAGTGCCCCATCTCAGGGCCAGGGTAAGACATCAGGACCGAGGGGGACAGAAGCTTGGCAGCCTCCTTGTGTGAGGAGCTCGGGGCAGTGACGACATGCTGGTCAGCGTGGGCTTGGGGGACTGAGGAGGGAGCTGCTGGCCCCTGCCCCCCAAGGCCAAGCCCTGCACCAGGTGGGTCCCAGGAGGCAAGGCCCAAGGTGGCCCAGCCAGGGAACAAAGGACCGTATCGGAACTGGGGCCGGGCCTCCTGGCCCCCTCTGGGGGGCTCAGCCTATCGGCCCCAAGCCAAAAGGGGCTTTTGGACAGATGGCCTCCAAGGCCCCCTCAGTGCTGGACCCTGGGACCCTGGGGGATTTCAAGTCCTCACCTTGGTATCTCTGGACTTGAGGCAATCGATGAGCAGGGACGTGAAAGGATCCAGCATCTCCAGCACCCGCTCATCTGAGGAGTTCACCTTTGACCGCTTCAGGCTCATGTGCAGCAGCTAAGGGAGAAAGGCCTTACCTTAGGCAGGGCCGCGTGGCCAAAGGGGCGCTGCTGGCAGGGGTCACCACCCCCCGCCCTAGGCCCGGGGCTGCCGGCTCTTGTGGAGGGAGAGACCCCGGGGACACAGCCCTGACGGAAAGCCACTGCACTGTGGAGGGGACGCCTGCCCCAGGTGGGGGAGTCCAGGGGCTGCCCTGAGCCCGTCAGCACTCACCCGCAGCCCAGACTCCACCAAGATGTGCATGTTGGTCCTTCGGCTCACGGCCGCCTTCTGCCCGCCCCGGCTGGGGGTGGGTGGGAGCAGGAGGCAGCTCTGCGGGGGCAGGCGCGGATCCGGAATGGGCTCGGCTTGGCTCCTACGGACACACGGCCAGGGAGAGGAGAAAATGAGCGAGGCTCCGAGAGGAGGGAGGCCCTGGGCGTCGGGCAGGCGGGGCTCCTCACCTCCCTCCATGCACTTTCCTGTGCTTTATAACGGAGGCCCGAGTACCCGGCCCAGCTTTACCACAGGAGGCCCCTGGGCGAGGGGCAGTTGCCAGACACCGGGGGCTGTCCCCAGTCAGGAAAAGGCTCGGATCCGTCCAATTTAAAATAACAGAGCAATACTTTTCACTCTTCCATTTCTGAAAATACCTACTTCCCTAAAACAGCACACCCCAGGGGAAAACGCCCCAGTATTGCCTTGTGTGCCACGTATGCCCACAGAAGGCCACCTGCACAAACGTGGGCACACCCACCCACACACCCACGCTCACCTCAGTGTCCTCCTGCAACATTTTTCCCAAAAGGCTTTTGAAAATTCTTCAGATGACCCCGGGATCACCCTCCCCTCATTCAGACAGGGAATGCCAGGGGTAGCAAGGGGCATCACGGTTTTACCCAGAGCTGCTGTCTGGGTGCCCGGCTGGAAGTGGGGACGTTTAAATTCAAATAAAAGACAGAAAGCCCAGACTTGAAGGAGTCCCCCAGAGCCCTTGGGGAGCACACACGAGGCAGGATCTGAAGCCGGGTCCCCAGCAGGCAGCCCCTCCTTCCTGACCCACTGAGATGAGCGTGTGGTGTTCCACAAACAAAATGGGACAGCGGCATTCCGCTTAGCGGAGCCACCAACAAACCGTGCAGGAACGTGAGCGACCCAATTCTGTGGGGAAACTCCAGAGCAGATGAAAGTGCCAGGGGCTCTTCCTCTCCCTTCCCTTCCCTTTTTTTGTTTAGCAAAAACACTGCTGCAGGGGAAGGATGTCTGAGAGGGGAGGGGAGAAACAGGGGACAGCTGTGGCTCTACGAAAACCCAGAGACACCCCAAAAAAGGTTACTTGTAAGGGGGAGCTCGCTCCTCCAAGCGCAGTCATTCTCACTTAATTAGGGGGGACACCAATGCTGCGGCTTTCCCCAGGGGCTGCGCCCGGGCACTTACTTCTCCTTCTCTGTCAGCAGAGGGAGGTTCTCGCTGATGAGCCCGTGGCTGAGCAGCAGGACGCACTCGGCCGTCATCTCCGCGTTGGCGATCAGGCCCGCCACAATGCGGCGCAGGGCCTCGTGCACTTTGCGCGCCAGCTTCAGGCTGGTCGTGTTCTGTAGAATCTGCGGAGGGCGAAAGGCAGCATTAACAGGGGAATAAGGGAAAGTGCCGACAGCGGGCTGCGGGGGCACCGCCAGGCTCTCTGCCTGCCCGGGGGGGCTCCCGATAGGACCCCCAGCCAGACTGCCCCAGGACCCGTGTATTCACAAGTTTCCTTGGGTTTTGTCATGGACTTTTCTCCCATAGACAAAGCTTCTTGGACCTTCATACTTGTCTTGTGGGCGTGCGGTTCCATGTGCTGGGAGAGCCAGCCCAGCACCAGGAGACCCAGGAGGCCCAGGAGGCCCTGGCCCCGCTGACTCAGAGGCCCTCAGCCCTCTCAGAACTTCAGACAAAAAGGGTCTCCTGGCCATAGTTATGGGCGGGGAGGAACCCATCTAACTCAAAGCTTGGGGCAAAGGGGGGTTCCATTCACTTGGGATCCGCATCAGATCCACAGCAACAGAAGAACTGTCCACATACAAGCCGTCGCCCCCCGACTCCACTACAGGGAACACCTGACAGGGCCCAGGCTGCCTCTCCCTCCTGTGTGCCCCAGCCCTTTTCTGGACTGTCACCCCATCCAGAGCCTTCTCTCCTGGAGCCGGCAGGCTGCAGACCTCCGGATTTCCGGGCTGCTCTCTGCCTGTAACCTCAGGGGTGGGATACCTCTGGGCGAGCCCGCACAGGAGGCTGTTCTTGCCAAACGCCTGCGCTCTCCAGCTTCAGCGGCGAGGAGCCGGCCCAGGAGCAGCAGCCCTCCCCTCCCACCCTGGGATGCAGCCCCTCCTCCTGCCCCGGTCCCACACCAGCGGGCAGCGGCTCTGACCACCCCTACAGATGTTGTCTTTGGCCCCCGGGGGGCCTAACCCCTCTTCCCTTGTTGCCCCTGCCCCTCCTGCCAGGCTCCAGTGGGCATCTCCAGAGGGATGGCTATAAACACGATGCTTGTGGCGCTGCCCGATTCATCTCACTCACCGGCGGAATCGTAGTAAGGGACCCCAATGACATCTCAATTACCTAACAGCACTGTGGGAAACTGGCGTACTGAACGTGAAAGACAAAAATCTGGGATTCACAGCCATGGAGCGGGGAGACTCTCAGGTCACCTCATTTTAGAGATGAGGAAAGCGAGACTCTGGAGCTTAATTGACCGACTCCCCAAGGCCATGTAAGTAATGACTGGTGGGCGGGACAAACTTCAAAGGTAATGAAGTAACACCCACTTATCAGGTGTGGTCCCGCAAAGACTCTCTCAGGGTTCTCCCAGGTATGTGACTGTGACCAAGCGCAGGGACAAGGGCTCCGAGGCAAGCAGGGCCTCCGGGGAGCCGAGGGGGAAGGGGCTCCAGGGGCCCCGGGCGGGCGCCTGTCAGACTGCCGAGGAGCCCCTGGCAAGGGCCGAGTCCAGCGCTGAGGATGGGGGCTGCCCTTCCTTCCTCTCCAAGGGCCTGGCTCATTTCTCTGGCTCCCAGCAGGGACCCTGGTGCTCACTCACTCTCCCCATTGCCTGCAAAACTTGTCCCCGGGGCTTTGGTCCCATACCCACGGTGGGGGACAAGCTCTGGTCTAATGGGGAGGGCCGGGTCCGAGCATCAGAGGCCCAGGCCTGGAGTCTCAGCGGCCTCCATGCTCTTTCCTCTACAAAACCACAAGCGCGGAGCAGCTGCGCCCAGAGGTCCCTTCCCGCTCTGTGCCTGTGATCTTATAACCCCCGTCCTGGGCTGGCAGGATGGGGCAGTTCCCATCTCTCTACAGGCCCCGACTGTCTTCAAGCTGCCTCTCAGTTTCCTCCCTGCACAAGGAGGTTACACTCAGGGCCTCAAGGTGCCCTCAGAGCTGGCGCCGCTGGCAGTCCCCCAAGACTCGGAGCCCGGCAGAAGGGGCAGAGCCCGCCCCAGGGCGTTCGGGGGCCTCACCTCTTTCAGGGGAAGGATGAGCTTGGTGACCTGGTCCTTCCCGACGAACTGGCCGAGGATTTCATAAGAATCGTAGCTCTTGCTTCGCCGGGCCTCCATGACCTTGGAGATGATCCCCTTCACCTCCTTCTCCTCGGCGACGCTGCCAAAGAGCTCGTGGTTGAAGATCTGGTGGAAGAGAAAGCCCAGTGACAATGAGGCCGGGGCCTGCAGAGGAGGAGCGGTCTGGTCGGGGTCACCGGCGAGCCGGGGCAGAGGGAGGGCCTTGGGGCAGAGACCCACCGCCCAGCTCTGGGCTCAGGGACTCGTCCTCTGGGCTGCCTCATCCAGGGCCCAGGGAGGGACCAGAGAACAACAAATCTCGCTCTCCCAGCAGGCTGTTTAATCCTTGTTAAAGGAGGGAGTTGGGGTAAACCACTGCCCTGGTTTCATAGGTCTGGTGCTCTTGTGGCTGTTTACTATTAAATCTATTTTTAAATGGTTTTAAAAATCATTTTCTGACTTGTAACCGTGGTACATTCGTGCAGAGTGGGACCTTAAGCTATGGATCATGACCATCTGGGGCCCATCTTCTGGCTTCTGCCCAACCCCACCCCCTCCAACTGACTTTGGGATTTTGTTTCTTCAACTTTAACCTTGATGATGATCAAGTCTGAATTTTATCTTAAGGAGCAACGTGAAAAGCTCTTACCCCAATCATGATGTCCAAGCAAGGGTCCAACTCTCCAACTTTCAGGCTGTTGGCAAGCCCTTTCAGCAAGATGTAGATAGTGAAGGTGAGCACGTGGACCTGGAGGGATGTGAAGGAGGAGGCAGGGAGGTTAGTTCCTGCTCTGCCGGAAAAGCTCCATGTTGTGGGGGGCAGGCCGGAAGGGCGGTGCATTCAAGGCTAAGCCTCTCAGCCCCTACTCTAAAACATGATGGAGATGAGCTCTGAGCTCTGCAGTCAGCTTCTTCTTGGATACTGGAAAGAACACTCAGAGAATCTGGGCAATGGAGGAAGCCCATGGATCCAGTCCTTTCCTAACTGACCCTCTTCTGAATTGCTGGGTGACTGCTCAAGTGCTCTCTGCCTATGAGTGAAGGTCAGAGCTTCAGACCTCCGGCTCGCCTCTGCTCTTATCTGCTCTCCACGAGGGACATGGGTGGACACCAGGGAGTCTGGCCCCTCTCTCTGACCTTGAGGGAGGACTCAAACAGTGAACATTTCTTGGGCTACTCTGAGTCAGTTAAAAGAAAATGTGTTATCCCTTATATTATCAGCTCCTAAAAAATTCACCTGTTGCTACTGTCGAAGGCCCACAAGCAGACCTGGTGCACTTCCAGGATACACTGCTCCTCCCTGACCGTCCCAGTACAGTTAAGGAGGGGCTTATCGCCCTCCCAGGACCCAGGAGGCTGCTCCTTGGTCTGCCTTCAGTGACCTCAGGGTGCTGATCAGCCCATAAACCAACTGAGCCCTGCTTTAAAACAAAAAGGGGGGTTGCTAGCCCCACGTCACCATTAGCCCACTCTGGTTAATGTAATCAACCGTGTTGTCCTCTCCCCCACGATGCTGCTAACCCATAACCAATTCCATTGTTTTAGTCACCTGCCCAGCTCTGCTCTTAGTCTGTGCTTATAAAAAAGGAGCATTGCCCCTCCTCTGGGATACTGGCCTAACTGAGGAAGCCGTCTGACCCGCTCTGGAAACAAGTGGCACCCTGCTAATGAACTGACAAAGCTTGAACTTCTGTGCCTCCGTTTCCCTTCATTAAATTCTAGAGACAGTGACTATTTTATAAAAATTTCCTGGGTTCCAGTTTCTTTAATCTTGTAGTATTTAATGTAAAAAATTCAAGCACAGACCAAAAAAATGATAGCAATGACAATAATAATAGCTAAGTTACAATAATAATAGTAATAGCTAATAATAGTGCTTACTTTGTGCCAGGGCCTCTGCTAAGCACTTTACAAATATTATCTCTTGTGGTCCTCACAACCACCATAGGAGGAAAGAGCTATTATTATCCCCATTTTACAGATGAGGAAATCGAAGCAAACAAGCTAAGTGCTTGCCCAGGATCACAAATAGTAAGTATCTGAGCCTAGGCTTGAACTCAGGTCTTTCTGACCCCAGGCCCAGTGCGCTTTTCATTGTGGCGCTTCCTAGTTATCCACTAAAAAGTAAAAGTTCATTACCTGATATCCACGGACAAGAGTGCTCTGTAATTCTTTTAAAATGTATTGCAGATAATGCACACCCAAGGTCTCTATTATTTTTGTAAGGGTATTGCGAGCGACATCCCGGATCTCCTGGGCTCTATTCCTTAGGAGGGTACACACTTTCAGCAAAATACTATTAAAAAATAATGACAGAAGAAAAAAAAGAATCAAATAAACAGAACCAAACAATGACCTTCTTTGTGCAAACAAACTTAACCCATTTCTCCCCATTAGGAAGCACAGTAAACACTACATGTGACATTAACGGAGGAGGAAGAAGAGGGAGAAAGAAGACAGAAAAAGACCCACCAGCTACTACACCCAGGCCTGGGACATGGTGGGAATAGTCAGAAATTAAAAGCAGGCCCTGCGCTCGAGGGGCTTACAGTCAGATTGTGGATAACAGGGCAAGGCCAGCGGGTGACCAAACCTCTCGCAGGGAGGCCCCCCACTGGGACCCCATGACAGGCGGGGGCACAAGTTGCTCCCAGAGGGAGGCCAATCTGCACCGACCTCCAAGGCCTCCTCCAGGGCACGTTACCCACGGGTTGCCGATGACATGTAGCCTTTCTGACCATCAGAGTGGGGCACCCCCAAGGAGATCCCTCCCCCCCACCTGAAGCCGATTTCTACCTGCTTGGAGCGAGGAGGCCTGAGCCCAACCTCCCTCCGACACCTACAGGCTGTGGGACCTGTGGGCCTCCGTGTCCTCATCTAGAGAACGGGCATCATTCCCTGCCCCTCAGAAGTTGCCCCCGAGTGCAGTTAGTCCCTGTCAGGAGGCTGAGTGTGAGCCTAGCTCCCCCCAAGCCCAGGCCTCCCTACAGTCTAAAAGGCTGCGCTGGGGGAGAGTCGCTGTCTCTCCGCCACAGGCTGAGGCCGGGGGCCTGCGCACCTTGGCAGGTTGGCTTCCATGACTCCTTGCGGCAGGGACTGCATGAGTTTGACCATGGCGAAGGCCAGGGGGATCCGAACGATCTCCTCATCGTTGACGACCTTGGACTTGATGAGCTTGTGCTCCTCCTCCCTTTTTGTCTGCAAGATGAGTTCAGTTAGAGTGAATGGAAGCTAATCTAGAAGCAGCCACTGGCCCCAGGAAGGGCGGTTTTCCTGCGGTCCCTCAGCTGGCTTCCCTCAAGCCCAGCCTGGGTCCTCTCTGCAGCAGGCAGCGAGAGGTGGAGGCTGGGGCTCCCAGCAGACCCATAACACCGCCCCCAGCTTGCACACCTGGCCAGGACACAAAGGCTGTGGGCTCGCCAGCTCTCCCGCAGGCCCCCCAGCCAGTACAGGAAGAAGACCCCACTGAAAATCAATGAAGAGAACCAAGAAGCAGCGTGGGGTTCTGCTATCCAGCCCAGAAAGGCAGAACAGGGCCGGGCAGAGAGAAAGAACTGATGAGCACAGACAGACGTGGAAAACTGGTCAGCAGCATCCAGATCCCTGGAAAACGGTGACCAAACAAGAAGCTGGGAACTCTGCCGGTCCTCTAAGAACTGGAGGACAAAGGGAACACTCGGAGAATCCATCCATCGCTCCCTAAAAGCCCAAACCCGAGAACACTCGGGAATATCCCACCCCAAAAGATCCACCACTTTCTGGTGTTGCTGGGGACTCTGGGAAGCTGTGTGTTCACCCAGGGCAGCTACGGCAGTCTGAGACAGCCCGGACCCCCCAGGTCTCTGGGATCTATCAGCCCCCGCTGCCCCTACACGGCCATCGGTGTGAATGCCTGGCATGGCCACATTTTGCTCCCTTTGATAAACAGCCAAATGTTCATCTACTTGTCGTGATAATTAAAGATGTGGATCAAAGATGTGGATCATTATTAACCCTGAAAGGGACCTCAGATGCTTTAGCTTGTCCCGCCTTAACATACTGAGGCAGTAGGAAGCTGAGCGAGGAATAAGGGGATTAGAAATGAGAAAAAAAGTTGTACGGAACCACTAGTAAGACCAAGACAGGGCCCCATCCAAGAGGCAGAAAGACCCAGCCACAGAACCCTAGCCTTGGAGAAGGCGAGGATCGGGTGAGAATCCCACCCAAGACTGACGAGCTCTAGGGCGCCTGGATGCCAGCACTGCTCGCCACCCCCTCTGTTTCCCATCGACGTCCTATCCTAAGGGACCCCGATCCCGCTGCCAATGGTGATTCAGCTGCACCCCAATCCCAGTGGGCCAAGACAAAGCCGTGTTTAGGAAAAGAACCGGCCAGGAAGCCGGGAGTTCCAAGAACAGACGCCAAGGGCCAGCCAGCTTGGGGGTGGGCGGCGGGACCACCTTTGGGACGCAGTGCTCGGCCTGTAACCCCTGCCCCTGCGCCACAGAAGCCTTACCGTTGCAGAAAGGCATTTGTGAAGCTTGGGGAGGACGCTGCTGTTGATGGTTTTGTGGATCTGCTTGACTAAACACTCCAGTTCCTGCTTGCTCTTGGGGAGCCCTGGAAGCACCTGGAAGCCCTCCTCAGGCTCTGTGGCCGAGATCTCTGGGGCCGAGCCCGGGAGGCTCTCGCCAGCCTCGCACAGAAGCGGTTCCTTCTCTTCTTCCTCTTCCTTCTTCCCCTCTTCACTGGTGGGATCCACCTCCATGGCCTCCTGCTCTGCGGGCACATCCACCTCCATGGCATCTGCACACAGGGAAGAGAGAAAACAGTCCCCAGGCAAAAAGAAGAACTTTTTGCTTCTTCTGGCTTCTGGCCGCCAGAAGCAGGACTCTCCTCTTAGCATACGATGGCATTCACTGATAAAAACCATCAAGAAGAGGTGGAAGGGCACTCAGAGGCCGCCCGGTCCAGCCTCCCCCAGGCCCAGAGAGCTTATTTACAGGGACTCTAATGGCTTCAAGGATCCTAGCAAACTGGCCAGACATCTCCTCCAGCCCCCCGGTCTCCAGATGAGGACGCAGGCCGGGAAGGCTAGGGACGGCCTCACAGTCCCAGCAAGGAAACACCGAGGGTCCCTCTCACTGAAGTGCCCTCGCCCGAGGCTGCCCAGGCCCTGCCCTCTCCCCCTTGGGCTCAGGACTGCTCTCTGGGATCTCGCAGGAGGCCCCGAGACACGGCCCAACACCAACAAGAAGGCTGCCTGGGCAGCCCGACGCCGGGGACGGCACTCACTGGCCCTGCAGGAAGTGCGTCCCTCTGGGGACTCGACCACTCCAGGGAGCGGTGGCCGGCTGTCTCCCTGCGCCATGTAATAGTGAAAATAGCAAAATATCCCGACAGGAACTTCTTTAGGGGCACGAGGGAGTCAGGCCAAACTCCCAGATATTTGTAAATCCACCCCCAAGAGATGCGGCGACTTCCAAGCAGAAGCAGGAAGGGCAGCCCGGGACAGTGGTGAGGGCCATGGAGAAGGAGCCTGGGCCAGAACGCCGGCGTGCCGAGGGGCCTGCTCTCCTCCCTGGCAGAGGGAGGGTACAGTGAGACCATTCCTGAGGTCCTTTTCAGCTGGAAACTCCCTGACGGTACCCCCCGCCCCCACCTGAGTAACCCTTACAGCAGGCTTTAAGGCTGCCAGAGCATTCACACCCACTATGGCCTCACTTGACCCTCAGGAAGAAGGCGCAGTTGCCATTATCTCCTGGAAGATCAGGATCTAACTGGCCGAGGGCCAACAATCAGTAAAAGTCAGGGTTCCTAGGGTCACAGATCTAAGTGGTCATTTAATGCAACCTACTCACTTTACAGACAAGGAAACAGAAGCGGGAGGGAGAAGGTGACTTGCCCCCAAGATCACAGAGGGATCTGAGCCCTGACTGACTCCCTGCATCAGGACATTAGACAATTCATGAATTAGGGAAGAAAAGATGGCTTCAGATAAGCACATGGTTTCATGAGTAGCACTGATAAGAAAAACAAGAAGAGGAAGTAACACCTTTACGGTGCGGTTTAGACTTCCCAAGCGTTTCAGCCCATTTGAGCCCACTAACCACTCTGGAAGGCAGACACTATGGTGCCCAGCTTACAGGGGAGGGAGCCCGAGAACTTGCCTGGGACCCAGGTTGTCCCGGGCCCCGGTGAGCACAGGACAAGGCGGGCGCTCCGTCCCGCTCCCGCCGGCTGGCTCTCAGTGGCAAAGCAGTCCTGCCAGCTCCTGGCCAGCGCGCTGGCTGCTGCTCAGTCAGAGCGCGCCCGTGGCCGACGGGGCAGGACAGACGGCCACAGCCAGAGGGCACCGGGCCCTAAAGGCTCAGAGACGGGAAGCTCCAGATCACAGCTAGTGGGGCAGACAGCAGGGTCAGACTCCCCCCTCACCTCTCCCCCCCCTTAGAGAAGATAATGAAACAGCACTTCTTACAGTTTCATTAAATAAAACCAACCCTTCCCCATGAGTGAGGGTGACAAAAAAGTCTCATTTTAACCCATGTTTTACCCTCTGTAACCTAATTCCTAACCTCAAGGACCAACAAAAAGGACAGGGATAGGCTAGTTTGGTCTCTCTTAATGTGAAATGTTGCATGGTCATTTCAATTGTGTCCAACTCTGCGACCTCATTTGGGTTTTCCTGACAGAGACACTGGAGAGGTTCGCCACTTCCTTCTCCAGCTCATTTTACAGATGGGGAAATTGAGGTAAACACAGTAAAGTGACTTGCCCAGGGTCAAACAGCTAGGAAGTGTCTGAGGGCAGAGTTCAACTCAGGGAAATGAGTCTTCCTGCCTCAAGAACTAGCCCAGCACTCCACCCATGGCACATGGGTGACTCGCTGGTCACCCAAGGAGTGAATTAATATAAGGTACTAACTTTGCTTTAAAAGATACGGATCTCTATCAGTAGGAAAACCACAATCACTCACATGGACACCCATGTACTCCTCCAACTAAATTTAGAGCCTCTTCCCTAATTCCTGTTTTATGCCATTACAGTAATTGCTTTTGTTATTTTATTATAAACAACAATGATGAAATGAGCTAGAGAAGAAAATGGTAAGCAATGCTATTATTCTCTGCCTGGAAAAGCCCAAATGGAGCATGAAGAATCAGACACAAATGAATGTGACTGAACAATAATATGGAATATAAGCTCTGTGAGGGCAGGCACCAGGTTGTTAATGTCTTTGTATCCAAAGCCTGGCATAGAACAGGCCTTCCATAAATGTCTGTGGAACTGATTAAGTGATCAACATATGGTAGTAAATTACCAATCCCCCCCCACACACACACACACACACAAACCTCTGAAAATTTGGTTAAAAAGTTGTGAAAGGAAAAAACTTACTTTCTTCACTCTGAATTTTTTCCATTTGTTTCTCAAGAGTTTCATGGTCAAAGTGGAAAGCTTCTAGTACTATGACTAACAAGCTATCAAAAAAGAAAAATAAGTAGAGTTATTAGATTAATTAAGGTTACTTGGTTTAAAAATATATTATCAAAAGGGGAAGATAAAATTTATACTTTATTGGCTTTATTTCTATTTCACTTAAATATACATAACGTATAATGATCATTATAATCCCCAAATAACAAATATCAGTTACAAAAATATATCAGTGAGACTTTAAAAAATGGGCTTGGGTAACAAAAACAAGGGCAACCATACCTGACACCCAACTTTTGATTGATCTGTCCTGTGTGTAAGACATGAATGAAAAATTTCAAGTAATACATATATCCTGGCCAGGAAAGGTGCCTGCAAATAGCTCCAATAAGCTCCATGGAAGCTGTTGTTATGTTTTCATGCTGCAACAAAACAAGAACAGTGGGTGAAGTTAACAATTATTCACCGAGCACCTACTGTGTGCAGGGAGCAGCCCCGGAAGACAAAAAATGATAAACATTCTTGGTGGGAAGCCTGCCTTCTCTCTGGGGAGATGCTATGTACACAGATAAGGGAGTAGTAGAGAATGTGAGCTCAGAGGCTCAGGGGGTCAGCTGGGCCTGCAGCAAACTAAAGACTCAGAAATACAGATGTGGGGAGGAGCATATTCCAGGACCCTGGGGACTGCCTGGGCAAAGGCACCCGCGTGGGAGACACGAGGAAGCTAAAGGTTGGGGTGGGAGGCTGGGCCAAGACCTTGGAGCGCCCAGTTCATTTAAGGACCAAGGGGAGAGTGGGAAAGAAGGAACTCCTGACAGGAAAGACCGATCCAAAGTATGGTGCACAATGTGTGGCGGGAAGGACTTCTGGGCGCTGCTCTCCCAGGGGAGCTAACAGGCAGCAGGCCCCAGGCAAAGGGGCCCCGAGGCACCTGCCCTTACAGCCACCCAGAGAAAGGAGGTCTTTGCTGCCTGGGGCCCCCTCAGCAACCACCCATAATCTGCTTAATCCTGCAGATTTGTTTTGGTGTGTCTGAAATAGGAGGGTAAGTCATTGATTATTTTTAAATATCCAGAAAAGAATTACAACACATTTTAATGACACAGCTAAGGAGCTAGGGAATCTCTAGTCCATGAGTTTTTGATCTAAGTATATGAACTTGTTTCTTAAAATACTTTTGATACCTGTATTTTATTACAGCTGGTTTCCCTTTAATTTAATGTACTTTACTTGATGAATTTAAAACCTCATTATAAGAGGTCCATAGGCTTCACCAGATTGTCAAAGGGATCCATGATACAAAAAAGTGAAGAACTCGGATCTGGTTCAGTTCCTAAGACACACCCCCTTTCCCACCCGCTCCTCCGGGGCTAAAGCTTGGGAGGTTAACAATCTGCAAAAATTCTGCTCCTAAGTCAGGGATTTCATCTCCCATTCCCTTGCTTCAGGAATGTATGATATTTTGATCTCTACCCCTACTCCCCACTTCATCTGGCACTTCATGTCTACATAAACTACAAGGTCTTCCCTTCCTTTCACAGTGCCAGGCAGAAGCATCCAAAATAAGAGAAAAAGAGCAGACTAAAACCCTCCATGTGTCTGGTATTCCTTGAGCCCCCCTCCCCTAATAAGCAAAGGACTGAGCCAGGCCCAGCAGAGTTCAGAGAGGCAGTGAGGGGCCACGGGGGACCTCGGTGAGAGGAGCAAAGGAAGCCCTGGTGCTTACAGCTGGGCCTGTCCCCGGACCTGATGCTGCTTCCCACTGTGCAGGTGCGTGTCTGTGCTTACACACGCCCCTACAAACACGAGCTCCTCAGATGGCCTTCCGCTGTCGCCATTTCATCCCCAGCCCAGAGCAGCCTGTGGTGGGCTCAGACAGTGCTCCCTCTCCCTTATAAACTCTTACCTTAAGCATTTTCTCATCAAAAATCGGCGTTGTGGCGTAGGGCATGATGTAGTTCTGGAGGGACTTGGAAGACAGAACAAACCTGCCCTCTGTCAGGCGTTTGCCAAGTTTCTTCAAAGCTCTGGCTCTCCTGTGGATCTAAAAAGGCATCAAAAGCGAGTGAGATGGGTGAGAAACCCACAGGAACACTCGCCCACATCGGGCTCCCTGGCCACCAGCCCGGGGTGGGGGAGACCTCTTCCACTCGGAGACTCCCCTCTCTAAGCATGTGGCTGAGGACCCAGCTGGTCTGTGGGGCTGGCCTGCGATGACCCACCCAAGGGCACGGCCCAGCAAGATCCTCCAGGACTAGATGAGCAGCTGGGGGGAAGCTCCCAGGGTGGAAACAACCCTTCATTTCTGAGATGGGGGAACTTGGGTTCAATCTGCAGCGACTAGGCTCCAGAAGACTAGATGGAGAACTGGGCGGAAGGCCAGAGGCCATCCAGTCTTCACAGAGGAAGAAACTGAGACCCAAGGAGTTTCTCAGCCAACACGTGAGAGAAGGGCAAGATAACTGGTAACACCTGCTTATGACTCTGAATCTGTTCCTTCAGGTATAAAATAGCAGTAAGACTTCTTGTGTCACCAACCTCACAAATGTAGCAAAAACCCCTTAAAAATCTCACTTGATGTAAACGACTTCTATTTTTTGGACCTGGGATGTTTCCAGTATAACAAGTCTCCTTGCAGGTGCAGAGATGCACGTGCTGTGAAAGTTCTCTCTGAGAAGTTCTGGGGCCCCCAAGAGGTCACACTTCTTCCCCAGGGTCACACAGCCTTTGGGGGTCCCAAGTAGGAGTTGAACCCCGTCTTTCTGCGGCCGAGGCAGTCTCCTGCTCCCCAAGCCATGCTGGCTCTGTGACACTGTCCAGAAAGCTTGGCCAGTAGAAGCAGGTGTTTGCTACACACCATAAAGATGAAGCCCAGCAAAATCTAGAGAATCTAGGAAGTACTTAATTATGGTGTTAATAGAGGAAGACTGACCGAAGCAAATTTCCAGGAAAGTGGCGGCAGTGCTTACCTGAATGTGTTTCATGTTCTCAAAAAAGTCCATTTCAGGATCATTGAAGTCACTCAGCTGAACCAAGTCTTTAAATTCTGGGTGGTTTGGAAAGGTTTGAATTAAACTGGAAAGTAAAGTGGTGTATTCCTGCTGGATACTCTGCAAATATCAAATTGAGGGGGAAAAAAATAAATATATTGCTTTTTCTGACAGAAAAAACTCCTTGATGTCCAAAACACAGATGTAACTGCCACCCCAGTCCACAATGGACAAAAGCATATGAATGGATAATTTTGAAAAGAATGCAAGATACTGATAATCACGTGACAAAATGCTCAAGATCTCACTAAAATAACCAGAGACACAAATTAGAACAACTCGACGGCACCAGGTGACATGGGCAAAAACGATGCCATGACATTGAAAGCTGGTGGGGATGAGAACAAACGGGCACACTTAGTCACTGCTGAGGGAATTGCCCACTTAGGGTCTCTCTCTGGAGAGCGGTCTCCAAATAAACTACACAAGGTCTAAGGTATGATTATTCACAATCACTCTATTGCTGGAAAGAGCCCCTACGGGGTTCTCAAATACAGAGAAACAAAGAGCCAGCTGGTCAGACTCTCACAGCCCCCAAGCCTGGGGCTGGTGAAGGAAGGGGCGGCCCCCTGGAAGGGTGCTGGGGCTGACAGGGAGGAGTACAAGGAAATCCGGGAACGGCCTCTGAGATAACTCCCAAAGGAAAAGGTAAACGACAGGTGAATACACCGAGAGGAAAAAGAGTAAGAATGGACGAGAAGACCGCTGACACTGGGAGAATAATGAGCCGAATGACTGGCGTCACCGAGGGCAGCAGATGCCGGCTCTTACACCAGGAGAGCCTGGAGAAAAGCCGGTCCAGAGCCCAGTCACCCGCACCCACCTCGGCTGGGTTCTTGAGGCCTTTCCTCAAGGTCTCCAAGAGCGTGCGCTGAATGACTTCTCGGTACTGGGCCTCCGTGACGTCCGCGGCCGCCAGCCGGTGGATGATGCTCGTCAAGCACAGGCTGGCGCTGTCACTCAGGGCCATGTCCTTCAGCTGAGGAGAGGAGGGAGCATCAAGAGCAATCTCAGAGTGCGCTGAGCCACCGAGGGGGCCGGGAGGCTCTGCTTTCCCACAGGAAGCAACGACCCCCAGGGACTCCCGAGATCAAAGTCCTGTGACTAATTCTAAACCAGGATCCAGCGGGTGCAGGACAGCCCCGTATCACACAGGGACCCCCGCTTACAGAAGCGCCTACGCTCCTCCTCGCCTCGGGGGACTGGTGGTGACAGATTGGGCAGGGCCTGTGAATCTGGGAAAGTGCTGGGGAGGGTACTGGGGGGTACATGGTGGGGATACTCTATACCCTTCTTCAGTCCTAAAACCCTAATTCATGGAAATGAATTGGATTCGAATGATTAGTTAAGAAAAAGAACCTGTGACCTCCTCTGACACATGCTGGCCCCATCTCTGCAGGGAGTGGTCGCTAGGGTGGCCCTCCCACCCAGGGCCCCCACACCTTTTTTGTGTCCTCACATTACTTCCTGTCCCAACACTGCCCCAACCAAACTCTAGCTCCCTCCATACTTTCATTCACAAAACACGCAAAGCAGTCTCCCATGACCAAGACCACCCTCTGTATGAAGTTTTCCCTGCTCACCCCACCAGTCCATAACAATATTCTCCCCCACCCGTCACCCAGAACACGCTGCTTTATAATATCTCCATGTCCTCACAAGGTCATAGGATAACGGACGAGGAGCTGGGGGAGGGACATCAGAGGCAGACTTGCGGCTCACCCCCCTCACTTGGAATTTGAATGTTAAGGAACTTAGCCAAGGTCAAAGGGCCCTAATATCCAAAGGAGGGTTTCCACCTGGAGCTTCCTGTACCGCACTGTCTCAAAACTGTTCAGCAGTTCCCACTATCTATGTCAACCTAACATTGCTTATATATCATATCTGCTGGACACAATCACACAAATATACATCCCACAAGGACCAAGCCTTTCCAAAATGCATGTTTTTTTAATGGCTGTTGGGACATGACTTCTAACGACCAAAAAGGCCACTTAGCACAGATGGCAACATCCAAATTAAAATAAAGCTCTATAGAGCTCTGCCAGAACAACTCACCTGTAACGTGTAGAAACAATTGTGCATTACAGGAATTAAGAAGGCGATGTCTACAGTTTGCATCTCTTTAATGCGAGAAGTAATTTTCTGGAAAGCTGACAAGCGAACGTCAAAGTTGATATCGTCCAGGTGTCTCTGATCAAAAGCATTCAGCTACAGGAAACACATGATGGAAATCATGAATTACTTTTTAATGATAAAGAAATGCGCAGTCAGCACTCTGGCCTCGCCTTGGGCACACTCCTCCGACGCCTCTCCGTGATGTGGAGATGGCATCAAGCTTTGCCAGGCTGAGGCAGGAGAGCAAACACAGGCCTGACCTGAAATATCTGGGAGGAGAGAGCAGATAAACAGAGCCATGAGCTGAACAACAGCCCAGCTGACTTCAGGGCCGGTCAACAGCTTTTCTAGGAAACAGTTATGAAGAAGGGACAGAACCTGTGTCCCCAAAAGAAGAGCCCCACATCAAGGAACCCAGGAACCCACCAAGGAAGAGTGTGCACAATAAATCCTCTCCACATCAAACCTTCCGGGAAATAGTCAGTGCACAAATGAAAGGCTTAAAAATATCTATTTCTGAAAGAAGAGAATAAATTATTTTCATACCTTGACTACTTCTGTAATGTACTCCAATCTACTGTCGTAATCAGAAAGTGTCTAAAACAAAAGAAATAGTTGAGAAATTAGGTTGAGTATCAGAAAATATTTCTCCCAGCACTTAAGATTCTCAAATGTAGGTAGTCCGAGGATGAATTTATGGGAGGACACTGGAGAAAAAGTGTCCCACTAAATGGGCAGGTGTGGATGAGCTGTAATCTATATCATCAAAGGACCCACCCAAATCAATGAGAATTCCAATTCATTTGGGGGTTTGATGGCCATAACTACTTTCTAGCTCCTTATAAAAAGCAGACAGAAGGATGACAAAATTAAAACCAAGTTTGGAACACCCTATTAATTTTCTACAAAACAAAAGGCCAATTGCTGCTAAAATACCAAATATACCTACCTTAAAAACTGTACAGAGCATCTGTCGGGACATTTTGTTTTGAATGACAGAGAAAAGCCTCGACAAGGGCTTCAGGAAGCTCGTTGGGTCCTGACAATTCTTTAACAAGTTCTGTATGGTCACCAGGATATCAATCTCGGTGTCCTGAAAGATCAAAAGAGAGAGCATTTCAGAATTTAGGAGAATGACACTGAGGAAGAGGTGAGGAATGGGAAACGGTCCATGATCTCCCCATGCAGGTAATATGCAATTACCTGCATATGTGTGGTTTTTGCTCTAATTATACTTTTTCTACAAATTGTTTTTAAATGCTTAGAATTCTAGTTACCCACAAAATCCATGGCCACTTTTGAAATTAAGAGCAGCTTTATCTTGAGCAGTTTCTTCCTTCCCTCCCTTTAGGGTGAGGTTTTGTGTTAAGACCAGCCTCTATCAAAACTATCCAACTATATCTCCTAGAGCAGCTCACATCACTGATCTGGCACTCAGTTTACCCGAATGAGGCACTCTCTAAGGAGGTTTCTATCTCAAATTACTTTAATAGTTGGTTGGTTCTTTCTAGTAAAGAAAAAGATGAACACTTTCTATCATTCTCTGGTCAAATAAGAACTATGAATCGGTGAGAAAAAAGGGAAGAGAATGAAATTTTCTTTTTTCAAAAGTTTCATCTGCTTGATCATGAGTTTTACGTTTAACATAAAAACTGAAAATAACTTGAAGAAAGAGAGGTTGATTCTTGGCTCTGCCTTAAATCTAAAACAGCTCCCTTTACTCAAGATAATTGGTATTGTTCTAAAATCAGCCCACCTTCATCTATAAACATCTCCACAGAACCTATTATGAAGAAAAATTCACAGTCAATAAGCAATCATTAAGCATCTAATGGTAGGTACAACACTGAGGATACAAAATCAGAAAAATGGAATGATCTCTGTCCTCAAAGAGCTTCCATTCTAGTTGGCCCACATGGCCAACATTGAGTTTGACAAACTTAAATTTACAGCTGAGAGGGAAAGAAATCACAAGGAAGGCTAAGATAAAATCTGCAGTGGTATTATCTATAAATCCCAATTCTTCACTTAAACCACCACATACAACAATATCCTAACGTGAAAGATAAGGGGACTTAATTGTGAGGAGCACAAAGGTCCCTTCCATTTCCAGATCTACAAGTTGATATGGTGGGATGGGAGAGAATCCCAGATTTGGACAAAGAGAATCTGGGCTCAAATCCCAGCTTCAAATCTTACTAAGTGTGTGACCTTGAAAAAATGCCTCTAACCTCTGGGCCTCGGTTCCCTCATCTGTAAAAGAAGGGGTTCGCCCAGATGACCTCTAAGGTTCCTTTGACTACTAATCTCTGATCCTTTCAATGTAGTTTTTGAGGTTCCTAGGTTGCAAAATGGATAAGACTCCTGGGTCTCTGAGTTCAAATCCAGCCTCAAGACACTCACTAACTGGGTGATCCTGGGCAAGTCAATTAAACTCTCTCAGTTACCTCATCTATAATGGGAAGGTAATGATAGCACCTACCTCTCAGAGTTGCTATGAGGATAAAATGAAAAAATATTTGTGAAGCACTGTGCAAACCTTAAAGAATTTGTATCATTATTACTATTATTAGATGTAATAGCAAGGATGAAAGTCTAAAAATTAAGCTAAAGTTTCTGGGTCTGGTTTTTTCCCAACAAAATTCAATTGCTGAAGGCAGACTATGTTTTAGCAGACTTATTCACAAATCAGAAAGAATGAAATGGTGTCCAGATGACCCGTGAGGGGAAGGCCAGGAAAGAAGCGGCACTAGGTCTGCAGGAGTGAGAGCACAGGCCAACTTCAGAAGCTGCCGATGGCACTTCTCCTTAGGAAGCTTAAGCTATGAGCTTGATGAGTCTCTCTTCAAATCTCCACCTTATGTGACAGCCCAATTAACGCGAGTCATCAGGATTTCCACTGCTGTTCTTCCCACTGTCCTACAGGAGGATTCCCATGCCACCAAAGACATGTCTCCTTAGGAGAGGGGAGACAACTACATTTATCTACGGTGGCCACCTTTCCCCAGATCCTCGGCCTTTCTCGCAGCCCGAGTGAGTGGATGGTGAGGAAAACTGTCCAAATATGGTCCTACCCTATTTCCTCTCTACATCTAAGGCAAAGAAATGCAAAGAACGGAACCAGAAACCTCTAAAAGCATTTTAGTGCCAAAAAATCAGAGGGGCTGGGCAGTGGCTTTAGCCCTGGGTCCAAGTCCAAGCCCGGCACCTTCTGTATGTGACTGTGGGCAATCCCTTAACTTCTCCACCCTGTTTTCTCTTCTGTAAAATGGGGTACTTTCTCACAGGCTTCTTGTGAAGAAATCCTGGGCCAACTTGAAAGACAGAACACAGAATCTAAGCAGGAACACCACGGACAGACTCCAGGCCCACAGGCCACTTGGTCTCCGGCAGCAGTTCTGTCCCCCTCCCTTCCACAAGATCCCCATTACAGATGCCCAGCGTCGGCCTGACGACCCCCACAAAGGGAGGCCTGGCCTCCTGAGGCGGCCTGCTCTCCCTGTCTCCATCTGCCCCACCACTGCCACCTCATCTTGCCTCAAGGCTAAGCATCCCTACTTTTTCCAACCAGCTCTCAGCAGAGGGATGGGAAGCTTTTCTCCACTCTATTGAATCAGGGCCATCTGACCAGAACAGAGGAGATATGCTCTGGCCACAAGTCCGGAGTCAGCGGCATCTGTGGCTGCCCTATGACCCCTGCAGACTCCTAGCCTGGGAGTCCGCTGCTTGGATAACGTCCAACGTGCACTTACCTCGGCCACGTTGCTTCGATGCAAGAAAGGGAGGAGGAGGGTGATGAGGATGGAGCTCTGCTCCTTGTCTTTCATAAACTTGCTGATCCTGTAAGCATAAAAACTCAATCGTTAGGAAAGAAGGAGTGATTGGCTGCCACAAGTACTTGGCTTTTGCTAGTCCTGGCCAGGCTAGTCTTGGTACTCTTGGGTCTCCCATGGGAAGTACTTAAGAAACACCTGCTACCTGGACAATCATGGGAGCCAAGGCTCCCGAGATACCTGTCAAATAGACAATTTTTGAGTCTGATGCTCAATACTGTTTCCCATTGTCCCAGAAGGCCTTGGGACTGCTGGGTCAAAAGATCACAGGCCTAGAACTGCCAGGGCCCTAGAGGCCACCCCTGAGGGTCCAGTCCCTCACCTTAGAGATTAGGAAATGTCAGAACAGAAGCTCAGGTTCCAGCCCCAAGCCAGAGTCCGTAAGTGTCAGAAGCGGCACTTTGCACTGGCCAGGCGGCCTCCCCACATGCTAGCGTTCACAGGTCACAAGTCCAGCCCAATGGACCACGGTCAGGAAGACAAAGCACCCGTGTGAGGTCCGGTCAAGGCAAGGGCACCAGCCAAGCCAACAGAGGCCAGAAAAGCTGGATTAAGCCTGACTCTGGCGCATGGGATTCTGGGCACTTGAAACTTCATTATCGCAGGCATCTTCTCAAGACCCTGAGCAGTGCCTCATTGGGGTAGGGAAGTTATTCACTGGGAGCTTCCAACAAGGATGAAGTCACCAGTCTGGATAAAACAAGGGGCCCTTGCCTCGGGAAAGTTCTTTCTTATGTTACTGGCTCCCAAGACAACGGCAAATAAAACTCTGGGCTGACTTAAAAGCAAAGGTCTTTCGAGAGTCAAAACTTTTTTTTTTTTTTTAAAAACAGAAACATAACTGACAACTGGGATGTGCCATAAATACAATTCAGCGAAAAGTCCAGGCCTCGTGGCTCTCACCTGGAAAGGATGCTGAGCTCCTTGCTGACCTGGGCCCGGTACTTCTTCTTCCTCACCTTCTCTACATTGACCATGGTCCTGCTGAGGTACTTAAGGATGGCAGGCACCTGGGGCAGCATCAGCCTTCCGCCCAGAGTGATGGACTCTGTAACAGACAGGTGAGGTCAGGGTCTCGGCCTTTCCCAAGTTGCTCATGTCAAATCGGACAGAACTGGAATCCTCAAATACGGCCCAACTAGGACAGCAGGACCGAAGGGATCCTGTGGGTGCCCACTTCCCCAACACATGGACCAGTCACAAAACCGCCACAGACTTCCCCAGCTGAATGCAAGGCCCAGGCTTGCAAAGACTTTGTTTGTCTTGAGCCCCCAGCAGAGCTGACATGCTTTTCTGTCAGATGGCCAGCATGGCAAGTATCAGAGGAGAATCTGAGCAGAGGGCCCCATCATTCCCATTTATATCTCAAGTGACAAATAATCAGTTACACATCAAGAGCTGGGGGAAACCTCACAAGTCATCTTTCCCAAGAGAGAAGAAAAGCGATTTGTCAAAGATTACAGGGAGAACTGGGTTCTAGTCTCAGTTCTACAACCAGCTCTCCTTCCATAGAATTACTGTCTCTCCTGAGAGGACAAAAATGAGGTCTCAACCAAAGTCACACAAGTGGCAAGCATCAAAGGTAGGATTTGAACCCAGGTCCTTTGACTGCAGAGTCAATGACCTTTCCACTACCAAAAACATATATTTAGGAGTTTATTATGTTTCTATCCGCTTAAACTAGATGTAATATCTATTCTATAATCGTTATCCAGTCTACAAAAATTTACTAAAATTTAGTCATCTATATAATTAACACTCAGAAGTATTTAAAACCACCACAAATTTATAGCTATTTTGACATATTAGTGTTAAAAGTTTTCAACTAAAATGTTGAGAAGAAAACCTTTTAATTGTGAACAACACACAGCTACAGTTGATATTTCCTAGCAGTTATTTCTATCAAAGCAAAACTGAAACTGCATCTGAATAATTGAAAACAGAAGTGAACCAGAAGCAAGTGAAAGCAAAGGACGCAAAGTGGAAACACCTGGCAGTGTGGAACTGATCACCAAGAGGAAGGTACTGCAGGTCAGAATTCTCTGTGGGGAAAGTAAAGTCAGAGAAGCAACTCCCAGACACTGAAACTGCAATGAAGAGGGTGCCCACCCTGGGAGGTGAGATCAGATCCACTGGAATTAAGATGAAGATTTACAGAAAGGGAAACATAAAATAAAAGCCATAATGGCCACAGCTACTTAGCAAGCTGGGATTGATGCTCACAACTTTGTTCTATTTAAAAATTAGCTCTGCTGCTGAGACAACAAGAGTTGTGAAAGGCTAGCTG